>NC_090236.1:6267500-6550000 GCF_024489055.1 Chanodichthys erythropterus
TCTCTCGTGCGATCTCATTCAGGAGTGGTGACTTTCGTATTTCCAACTTCTGAGCCTGCTCGCCTGAAGTTATGGTTGATTGCTCTTCGGCTGGATATCAACACACCCATTAATGTACTAAAGTTGTTGAGGGTCTGCAGCGATAATTTTTCCCCTGATAATTTACAGACCCAGGAGAGGATCACGTACGACTGAAACCATCAGCTGTGCCAATGGTTTTTCCACATCCAACTGAGGTATGTGAACAAGATCTTTGTATGTGTCCGTTTTATTTGTAAAGCTGCCCTTATGAAAAGTAACAAAATAAAATGAAGTTTTGATGTAATAAAAACATGTTTTTTAGTGATTTTCCATTTGTATAACAACTGTTGTACTACAGGCACCATGTTTAAACTACGCCAGAGCACATACACACCTCATGTGCGCTCAAGGAAGTTGGACATAGTGGTGTATTAGAGGTAAAAAATACTGTTCGGTTTCTCACACAAACCGATCGTTTCGTGTCTTAGGACATCAATGTGTCGTCACGCAGGGTTTAATTTGGATTTATCTGTGCATGTTTTTTTTACTCTCATAGATTTTGTTACCATTGACACGCATTATACGACTGACAGACCACAACGGTTGGAGTTAAAAATCATCATTTGTGTTCTATTGAAGAAACAAAGTCACCTACATCTTGGATGCCCTGGAGGTAAGCAGATAAACAACAAATTTTCATATTTGGGTGAACTACCCCTTTAAAGGATCACGCACGCTGCCTGTAATTAAAAGGAGCATGAGAAAGGTTTTAAGCATATTTTATTTATTTTATGTCAACACACACACACACACACACACACATCAAAAACATCAATTGTCAATAGCAGAATTGTGTAGATATGGCATCTATTAGTAGGGACAGTCTTCTGAAGTCAAACCTTCAGTCTTTGGACACACCCATTTTGCCCACGTCTTAAGAATACCATTTCTTGAAACACCCAGAGACTGAACACATTTTGCAGGGAGTGCCTTACCGGGATTTACTAAGTATTTAAAAATAAAGCTTAGCTGCAGTGGTTGACTTTGACAGTGTTTAGGCTGTTGTTTGTTTTGCTGTGTGCATTTGTGTTCACAGAAAAATGGCAGACGTTGGTATGTCATGGCTTGAGGATCAGTTCAACTGTTCAGTCTGTCTGGATCTACTGAAGGATCCAGTGATCTTTCCCTGTGGACACAGTTACTGTATGAGCTGTATTACAGGCTGCTGGGATCAGGATGATCAGAAGAGAGTCTACAGCTGTCCTCAGTGCAGACAGACCTTCACTCCAAGACCTGCTTTAGGTAAAAACACCATGCTGGCTGAAGTGCTGGAGAAACTCAAGAAGACAAAACTACATGCTACTCGCCCTGTTTGGTGTGAGTGTGACGTCTGTACTTGGGATAAAAACAAAGCCATCAAGTCTTGTCTGGTGTGTCGGATCTCTTTTTGCCAAAATCACCTCAAAGAACATGACAGTTTCTTTCAAAGACACAGTATGACAGATGTCACGGGACGACTGCAGGAGATGATCTGCTCTCAACATGATAAACCACTGGAATATTTTTGTCATACTGACCAGCAGTATATCTGTTATCTGTGTATGATGGACGAGCACAAAAACCATGAGACTGTATCAGCTGCAGCAGAAAGGAGTGAGAAACTGGTATGTGCTGAATGTGGATAATGATCTGAACACTGAACATGTTGTTTCTCATTCATTTTTGATCGCTTTTATCATATTAAAACTATTATCTTCTACAATATTTCTAGAAGTTTAGTCTATGGCTGATTATTATTATTTTTTTTGCTCACTGTCCATAAATTTGGATGACTTTGTCATAGCCGATTATAACCTACATTGTTCCACACAATTCCGTCAGGATATCCAGCACAAAAAGAAGGGGGTCATGCGTTGTTATGCAGCTTCAGCTGACGCGGTGAGTTTTGAAAAGAGCTGAAAGAACCGTTGCAGAACTGCTCCTGTCAGTCAGTGAGGAATCCAGTGCTGGGCCATTTGAATATAGTTAATTTAAACCCCACTGGAAACAGGCTGTCTGAGGTACTGGAAAGATCTTTTCACTCACTGAGTGAAAGGACTTAGTATAGGGGTGTGACGAGACAGGTATCTCACGAGACAAGACGAGACTCGAGATTGAGTTCACAAGACGAGACAAGACAAGATTTTTACACACTATTTTTAAGAAATCCTCAATGGTGAAATACATGACTAGAAAAAATATTCTGCAGGTGTATTTGAAATGTTTTAACTAATCATCTTGTAAGGAATGTCATTTCAGTTCTACTTTCTGAGTATGAATTATCATATGCAGTAAAAGACAACAATACTCAAGTACTGTAAAAGGTTTTGCCACTAACTCAACTGACTGACTCCTGTATGATTTCAGTCTCTTCAGACCTTACTGTACATGATTTATGAGCTTCTACAACTTTTGAACCTCCTAACTGAACTCCTTTCCACAAACTGATCATAGAAATAAAACAGTATAAATAAAAATGGTAACACTTTACAATAAGGTCTCATTTATTAACATTAATGTATTAACCAACATCAACTAACAATGAACAATATATTTGCTACAGTATTTATTAATCTTTGTTTATGTTAGTTAATAAAAATAGCCGTTCATTGTTAGTTCATGATAGTTCACAGTGCATTAACTAATGTTAACAAATGAAACCTTATTGTTTGTGCTTAATAAGATTAAGAGAAAACTGTTATTCATTTTTATGGTAACACTTTACAATAAGTGCAACCATCGCACTCTCTATTCAAAGTGCAAATAAGACCAATTTTTTCTTTGATACAGAGCTAAGAGATGGTTACAACTACACTGCCCAACCTAAAATAGCTTTCATATTGAGAGATATTTGCATTCATCAGGGAGCTACTTTCAAAATGCGCGGTATTGAAATCGCATTTGAATGCGCGCTCGCGTTTACTTTGGCTTGTAAATATGGAGCGGCGGCAACCGTTTCTAACTGAATTAAATGTTTTTTATTTAAATACAAAGCAAAACGACATTGGAGGCATAATGTAAACGAAGCGGTGGCATATTCTTTCCTAATCATCCTAACAGTCATGGCAACATCATGAGACTACTTTTCGCCTTGACGAGAAATCTCGTCACATATTAGTCTCACGAGATCTCGTCACACCCCTAACTTAGTATAATAGTTAATTTATGTTTAACGTATGATATTCCAAATGGTTTGTATTGTATGTATTAATGTATCTCTGAAGCAGATTGTCTTTGTGAATGTATTTTTTCTTCATGTAGTTTGGGCCTCTCATTTTCCCTTTTGGACCAGACTCACCGAGCACCACTGTCAGATATCCCCTCTCTTCTGATGCACAAGCATCTGCCTCTCAGCCAAAAGAGAAACTAGATAGATGGCAAATAGAGAAGATATATGGAATGGGTAAAGTTCTTATTGTTTTTTTTATATTTAGAAAGGAGTCCTGTCTTGTATTGTACAATACTATGTTAAAGGGTTAGTTCACCTAAAAATGAAAATTCTGTTATTTATTACTTACCCTCATGCCGTTCCACACCCGTAAGACACCTCGGTTCATGTGAGTACAGTGGTTCAATATTAATATTATAAAGCAACGAGAATATTTTTGGTGCGCCAATAAATAAATAAATAAATAAATAATGACTTATATAGTGATGGCCGATTTCAAAACACTGCTTCAGAAAACATCGGAGCATTGTGAATCATCAGTGTGTCGAATCTGCAATTCGGAGTGCCAAAGTCACGTGATTTCAGCAGTTTGGCAGGTTTGACCCGCGATCTGAATCATGATTCGATACACTGATTCATAATGCTTCGAAGCTTCCTGAAGCAGTGTTTTGAAATCGGCCATCACTAAATAAGTCGTTATTTTGTTTTTTTGCCGCACCAAAAATATTCTTGTAGCTTTATAATATTAATATTTAACCACTGTACTCACATGAACCGATTTAAATATGTTTTTAGTACATTAATGGATCTTGAGAGAGGAAATGTCATTGCTCCCTATGGAGGCCTCACGGAGCCATCAGATTTCAACTAAAATATCTTAATTTGTGTTCCAAAGATTAACGAAGGTCTTACAGGTGTGGAACGACATGAGGGTAAGTAATAAATGACAGAATTTTCATTTTTGGGTGAACTAACCCTTATACACACAATAAGGCTGCACAGTTCACAAATAACTACACAAATTACTAGTCATGAAAGTGTCAGTTACAGCATTTCATTTTAGGTCTGTTGTTGTTGCATCAGATTTTTCTATTCACAAAGCATGTCTAGCATTGTTGCATGGAAAGGGATTGTGCAAGATATGCACTCAACAACTTCCTCATTCTACTTAATACGCCACAGGGGTTTTCAGTAACAACATTCAGCGCACCTATTTTCCCTGTTGTATTTTTTTTTATGTAGATTGGAGCAGCATAAATCTTCAGTACAGGAAGACAGTTATTGACAGATGCAAGTTTGTGACAGAGTATAACCCTCCATCTAATGAACGTGTGGAACTGGCTGCCCGTTACACCAAACCAGTGATCATTCAGAGGAGCAAAGAGCAGGCTGAGAAATACTGTCATGAATATATGAAGTCTGCTCAAGCTTCTGGAGCAAAAACATCATCTCAGCTGTTATCAAATGACAAGAATCACAGCATCAGAATAGACCAGCTGTTCAGTCCCGACAGCGATGGAAAAACACCGAAAACTGTGATTCTCAGTGGTGATTCTGGAAGAGGTAAATCCTTCACATTACAGAAGATCATGTTGGACTGGGCTTCTGGAGAACTTTACTCTGAAATATTTGATCTAGTTTTTCTGTTGAAGTGTGAAGAGCTGAAGTGTGTTTCTGATGTGAAGAGCTTGATTGATCTCTTGAGCTGCAGTAGCAGTTTAACATCAGATCAGATCTCACAATCACTACAGTTAACACCAGAGAAAGTCCTCTTCCTCATTGATGGAATGGATGAGTATGAGTCTTGTTCACTCATTCATTTCGTTCCTTCACACAGTAATCCATCCAAGAGAGCGTCACCTATGGTTATTCTTAGGAACCTGTTGAGGGGAGTCTTGCTGCCAGAATCATTCATGCTTGTAACTATGAGATCTATAGCTGCTGATACTGTGATGAATCTCATTGAGGGGCCTCAGCGTTTCACTGAGATTATGGGTTTCTCTGAGAGAGGGGTGCAGGAGTACTTCCACAAGTTCTTTCAGGATGAGCAACTCTTTAAGAAAACATATGAGAGTGTGAAGACAAATGAAGGCCTCATGACTACCTGCTCTGTGCCTTTGCTGTGTTGGATGGTCTGTTTTTGTCTGAAGAAATACTCAACTGATAGTCAGGTTATGGTGAAAAAACTAAAGACAACCACCTCCATATATGTGCACTTTGTGTCTGCTCTACTGGAGCATCATGGCCAGAGTAAGTATGTCCTCATCACGCTGAGGAATCTGGGTCAGCTGGCACAAAGAGGAATACAAAATCAGCAAGTCTTTTTTGATGAAAACGATGTGGCAGAGACTGGCTTAGTTGCCGCCAAGTGTCTGTTCTTGTATAAAGATTATGTTAATGGAAAAGAAAAACCAGAACCAGTTTTCAAGTTCATGCACTTCAGCTTTCAGTGGTTTTTCGCTGCTCTTTGGGTCCTGCTTGATGAAGAAGTGTCTTGGTGGAAAGTCAGTGAACTGTTGAACTTGATGGGCTCAGCTATAGTTGAATGCCTATCTCTTGAAAGAAGATCAAATCCCATCCCATCAGTTTTGCTGTTCTTCTATGGTCTCTTAAATGAGGAGGTGATCAGCTCACTTTTAAAAAAAATCAAATTAACTGTCTCTAACACCATAAAACTGAGGAAAAGAAAACTGAAGAAAACACTGAAGCAAAGAATTCTTACAATGACAACATGGCATGGATGTGAACTATATGTTCTCCAGTGTCTGTATGAGCTCCAAAATCTGGGGTTTGAAAGGAAAGTTCTGGAAGCTCACAGCTTCATGGATCTGTCAAACATCTCCCTGAGGAGCACAGACTGTTGGGTGCTGCTGTACTGTCTTCAGTGCTGTCCACACATCAGAGAACTGAACCTCATGTACTGTGATTTAACAGCTGATAAACTCAAGATTCTTCAGCCAGCACTCTGTATGTGTGAGACTCTGAGGTCAGTGTGATGCATGGAGAAACTCTTGAAGATTGAAATGTAATTATTTATTGAAACTCCCTAAAATACAAATGCAGAATATTTTTACTTATATTGTGACTTGCAAGTGTTTTTGTGGTATATGGGTCAGTGACATGGCGACAACAACAACAATAACAGCAACAATACTAAAACTGGAAATATCACGGTTTTGATTTTTTTAATTGACATTTTTTTTAACATTAAATAAGAACATTTGCTGAAATTTTCAAAAATTATATGAAATCAACATGAGATCTCTATGCAGAAGTATTTTAAACTAGATTTTTAAGAGATTTCTTCTTTATCATGGACATCTTATTTGACATTGACCTAAATATCATATTTATGCCAAGGCTTAAATGTTTTAAATTCATTTAAATTCTAAATTAATTTCGTTTTTGGTTCAAGGTTATCAGTGAAAAACCTTCCAGAAGTTGGAGATTTGATCCAGATTCTTGGAGAATCAAAAATCTTGAAAGAACTGAAGTAATTTTAATAAACACACACTTCCAATACAGTCATATGTATAAATAAATGTTTTAAATTGTAATTATTAAATTTTAAAATTTGAAAAGTTATCTGGTTCTATTACTTGGTAGAGTTCAAGAGGATGAATACAGTGCAGAGAGTCCCAGATGGACGCTTGATCTGTCAGTCACTTCTGGAGAAATCTTGTAAGAAAATATTGCACATAAATTATGATCTTTCTTATCAAGAATAATTATATATACTTATATAATTTATGTTATGGAACACAAAAGATATCCGTCATAGTGAGTGTATGTTGCTGTTATCAAATGTTCCTCTGTGTCTCTTTCTGTTTCAGGTTGTCTTTGAGCTCCTCAGAGAAGAATCCATCATTTCCAGCAGTCTTAAACATCAGTCTTACATGTTCACACTCAGAGATATCCAACACTGACTGGACACTCTTCTTACAGACACTCAGCAAGGCAGGAAAGCTAGCAGAAGAGTAAGAAAATGTTAATTTTGGCATATATCATCAGTAGCTTTACTGTTATAAAACAACAACAAAACATGTTGTGGTCATATTTTTGTAGAAATATTTTGTTGTGGAACATATTTTTGCAGCTCTTCAGCTCTTGAGGATCATGTCAGTTTGCTGCTGTCTTCATTTCACTCTGTGGGTTTGAAGAAGTTGGATCTGAAGGTGTTCAGTCTGAATGAGAGCTGGGCTTCTGGGATCATTTCCCTCGTTGAGAAATGCAACAGTCTACAGGAGATCAGGTACGAGCATTTGCTGTTATCTATGAAATTGATTTTCTGTCATGTTGTGATAACAGGTACAGTGCCCCTAAAAAGTTAGATGCTTAAGTCACACTTTAGTGGACACTTGTGTTTGCATTTGATATCAAACTGTAAGATTGGAAGTTTATACTATTTTGAACCAATAATCGGAATAAAAAGCCTTTGAAGGATGATGTGCATAATTCAGATATCTGACTCCAGTATAATTATTCTGACTCCATTAAAGTTGTTATTATTCTTAAATAATCACTTTAGCTTTAAAAAAAAAATACAGCTTTGAATTTTGTCAGTGTTAAAAGGAAAGATTCTCCAAGTCTTTAAAGCAGGCAAAGTTATTTATTAAGTTACATATTTAAATATATAGAATGTAGTAGAATGGACAACATACTGTGTAGAAAAACTTAGCTGTAACCATCACTGCTGTGCAGAAGAGGCAGGGTAAAAGCCTTTCTTCTAGTCTGAAGTTACTCACTAGTGTGCACGAGTGGTAGATCAGCAGTTACCTTTCCTTCTTATACCTTGAGCAAAGCATTGTGAAACATGAGTGGAATACAAACACCAAAACCAACTGACAGGAAATAAAAAGATAAGGCAAAAGGGTTGTGATCAAGAGGAAAATCATTGATATATTCTCCTCAATGCATGTTTAAGCAATAGTTCCTATACTGTAAATTAATCTCTTTATTAGGTTTACCACAATTCTCCACATTTTATCATTATCATCTCTGTTCTCTAGGCTGAACATCTCTGCTCCTGAACCTTCTGAAATGAATCTTCACTGTCAGTCTTGTGTTCACATTGTTGATAGTGATCAGTGGGTTCAGGTGGAGCCGTCAGTCTGTACAGATGAAGGAGGGTCAAAGTTCAGGATCAGCACTCAGGCGGGTCGATTCGAGTGCAGCAGGACCAGAATGCGATGGGTCTGTTCTGGTGACGTCACTCTCCAGTACCGTGAGGTGGATGGACGTTTCCTCAGTGCAGAGCTGGAGAGGCTTCAGTGTGAGAGAATTGGTCCAGTGATTGATGTGAGCGTGATCTCAGGGAAACTGGAGGAGGCTCATCTGCCTCATTATGCCTGTTTAGCAGAGTCTGACCCCTCTCTCAAAGATGCTGTGAAGCTCCTCATCAAGAGAGATGAAGGAATATCTTTACAGTCTGTAGAGATGACCCGTCATCGTGCTAAAATACTCCAACCAGCCTTCTCTCTTACAACTCTAATTATAAGCTGGATCATGAAGTGGGAAGCACACTGCAATCTTCTTCTCTACATGCGCTGTAAAGATCCTCTCATTCTTCACATCTACTTTTTTCCAGTGAATGACACTTGTTCAAAAGAGAAAGTAGAGCAAAATGAAAAATCAAGTCATCCGATCAGCCATCCCAGACCTAACAGACCATTTCGGATGAAAACACCACACCTTCTTGAGGTTCCTGGTGCTTCTGTTCATCCTGTAGAGGGGATTTCATTTACAACAGATGTTGATCCAAACTTCTTCAAGGTCAAACAGCTTCAGGATGGTGACGTACAAATGAATCTTATCAGAGACGAGGACAAGAAGTCCGTGTGGACTGCCACAATATGGAAAGATGAACTTGCCCAGTTAAATCAAAGGCAAGTCCAAGATGAGCCACAACTGAATTCTAAGATTGATAAAGCTACATTTTTTGATAAACACAGATCGGCTCTCATTCAAAGGGTTAAAAATGTGAAGAGCATTGCAGATAAACTGCGTGAGCAGAGAATAATTCATGAGGAATTATATTCTGAAATCACACATTGTAATTTAAGCAGTCAGGATAGTATGAGAAAGATCTGTTACACAGTGAATTCAAGTGGTGTCACTGCAAAAGCTCAATTCATCATGATTCTTCAGGAAGAAGAGCCCTACCTCTCTGAAGAACTGGTGCGTTCAGATTCTTAATCATTCTCTAGGTGAATATATTGCTTTAGTTGGGCAACTGCATAAATGAACAGGCAGGAAATTAAATGATAAAATCATGTTACTGTTTAATGCTATAATTGATTGGTGAACTGAACTGAAATATTATTTGAAAAAAACATTACCAAATTAACTCAAGATGACTCATTTACTACAAGTATTTGTTAAAACTAAATAAATTTATTATTGAAGATAAAGAAAACATTGAACTATGAACTTTTGGCCTGCTGAGATATATTTTGTCATCTGAGAAGGACATAGAATAAGGTAAATGGATTTATTTTTAATTTTTTTCTGTTCTGTACAGATTTTATTTCTATAGCCTATAGCTGAGTCGAGTCCTAAATAAATGTTGCTGTATCATCCAGATTGACATCATATTGTTTAGTTATATTAATAGTTCATCCACTTCTTTGTAAACTAAATTTTGACATTGCAAAATATATAAATAATAAACACAATGCTATTTTATTATTATTTTTAATTTACACGTGCCTCAAATTGTGGTAACAAGTCTGCAAAGCAACAGAAAATGAACAGACAAAACCTTTTGAGTCTGACTATAGGCTAAAGCACAGACAGTTTGATTAAAAGATTAATGTAAAGTGCACTTTGGAAACATCCATTTACAAATACCATTGTACTCAGGGTTATACTATATTATGAGGTAACCTGTTGTTCTTTATATTTATAAAATAAACAAGAGTTCTATATTTCTGAACGTCTGCACAATTGCAAATGTGACATTGATTTAATAAGCAGTTCAATAACTCAGTAACAAGTTACAGACAGTGGATGATAGTAAAGTTTTTTAAGCAGGGGCCACAATGCACATTCAAGGGTCAATGCATGATATGTGCATATTTTTGTGTCCAAGTGCATTATTTACTTTTAAAATAATTTGATAAATTCATGACATATATCACCTTATTCTATAAAATCTATTTAGTTTGAATTCATTTTTAGTATTTATAATACATATTACTTTATGTTTTGTTATCTTAAACCCCCAAAATGTCAGGTGGTGCAACTGTCCAAACAAATGAAAAGGCTAAGAATACTATTTAAAATGGTGTCTTAATAATAATAAATAAATAAATAAATAAACAAAATACTATGGCATCATTTTAGATTTGAAACCTTTCATATAACACATTTTATAAATATCAGTAGTTTTAAAGCTTTTGAGATCATTGAAAAACTTTTGTCCAGCAAGTTTATTCTCAAATTTCACAACTGCAAACATGGCTCTTGTATTATGAAATTAGAAGGTAATAACAGTGAACATGGTAATGCAGAGGAGAATGAAAAAGGCTTGCAGATCTCTCTCAGATATGGTGAAATCTGCTAATTTCAAGTTTGGTTCAGTAGGCTGGTTCACTTTCCATGTCAGGTGGTACAACTTACAGTAGCTATACAACTATTTGGTTGTATCACAGAGTCTATGGTTGTACCACCTGACATAAAACCAGTCAAAAAATGAGACATTGCCATCTATGTTTCATAATTGAAATTTCACTGAATTATTCATAACAAATAGCCTACGTTTATTTTAACCAAACTTTTTAACACACGTTTAAGTAAGCGTCTTTATCTTACTTTAATTTTGTCGATAATTCTCAAAGAAAACGCGCCTGGAACCTATAGGCATAGAACGCATCTCCCACTGGAACCTGCACGCACTTACTTTAGTGGAAGGCTTTGTAAAGTAGGTTCAGCAGCGTTTAGTTAAAGAGCGCCAACTTTATTATACTTGGGGTGAATTCAGGTTGATTGGGGAGACTTTTCCCCCTTCATCTCAATGGCAAAAAGTGTCCCAATCTGTTGGCAATTTAGCAATTTTGTTGCTAGATTTAGTAACTTCTCAGACTAGCCCTAGCAACTTTTTTTTTTCGAAGAGCACTTAGCAACAAATTTAACTATTTTTAAAATGTATTTGGCAACTTTTAAAAACTTTTGAAAAGTGCCTCAAACAATAAAAAGGCACATATTTTCATCTAAATTACACAAAAAGAGGAAACCATAGCCAGCCAAGCAGCACATCAGCCTGGAGAGAGCTGAAGAAAGATGCCTAACAGTACACACATTATATGTGAACTAAGTTGCTAGTTGCAATTGTTCAATAATAATTGATCATTTATGATACAGCATGTTAATTTGTTCCTATACGTGTAGTTCAGTTAGGTAGCCTACACTGTAAGAAAAAATATGTAGAAAAATGTAAAAGGTGGTTGGCATCCAGCTTATTGGTGCATTACCGCCCCCTTCTGCTCCAGACAGTGACGCGATTAGGACATCCACGACATGCACACCTACGCACCATTTAAAGAATATATAGCAATACCAAAATACAAACAATGTAGAATAGTTTGAATACAGCGTGCGTCTCCCTCAGACTGTAAACGAAGTTTGGGCGCACTAGATAACACGTCAGCAGCGTCACTGTCCGGAGCAGAAGGGGGCGGTAATGCACCAATAAGCTGGATGCCAACCGCCGTAAAACAGGAAAGAAGAAGAAGAAGCAGCGTCACTGTGGAGTGAAAGTGGATATACTGTATACAACAGACCCTGAAGAGAAGACAATGCTGAATAAAGCCGTAGTTTTTGTTATTTTTGGACCAAAATGTATTTTCGATGCTTCAAAAAATTCTAACTAACCAACTGATGTCACATGGACTACTTTGATGATGTTTTTATTACCTTTCTGGACATAGACAGTATACTGTACATACATTTTCAATGGAGGGACAGAAAGCTCGTGGACTAAATCTAAAATATCTTAAACTGTGTTCCAAAGATGAACGGAGGTCTTACGGGTTTGGATCGACATGAGGGTGAGTCATTAATGACATAAATTTCATTTTTGGGTGAACTAACCCTTTAACCACTCGTGTCATCAAAATGTAATGAAATGAAACTCAGATGAACGTTAATAAACTTCCTCATACTCATGAGAATGAACAAGACATAAACTGATATTTCAGATGCTGTGCCATTCATAGAAATATGTCACAATCACACGTTTTAAGCTATACAGTTTATGTAAAGTATTAAACATGCACATGCTCCTTCTTATGTAAATCTCATTTGTTTAAAAGACCTCCGGAAAACAAGCGAATCTCAACACCGACTGTTACATAACAGTCGGGATCATTAATATGTATGACCCCAATATTTGCATATGCCAGCCCATGTTCAAGGCATTAGACAAGGGAAGGCAGTATTAACGTCTGGATCTGTGCACAGCTGAATCATCAGACTAGGTAAGCAAGCAAGGACAATAGCGAAAAATGGCAGATGGAGCAATAATAACTGACATGATCCATGATATCATGATATTTTTTGTGATATTTGTAAACTGTCTTTCTAGATGTTTTGTTAGCATGTTGCTAATGTACTGTTAAATGTGGTTAAAGTTACCATCGTTTCTCACTGAGACAAGAGCCGTCGTTATTTTCATTTTTAAACACTTGCAGTCTGTATAATGCATAAACACAACTTCATTCTTTATAAATCTCTCCAACAGTGTGTAATGTTAGCTTTAGCCACAGAGCACTATCAAACTCATTCAGAATCAAATGTAAACATCCAAATAAATACTATACTCACATGATTCGATGCATGCACGCAGCATGCATGACGAACATCTTGTAAAGATACATTTAAGGGGTTATATTAGCTGTGTGAACTTTGTTTTTTACAGTCGCAAGCTCTGGGGGCAGTGAGCACGAGATTTAAAGGGACCACGCACTCTGAATCGGTGCATAGTTAATGATGCCCCAAAATAGGCAGTTAAAAAAATTAATTAAAAAAAATCTATGGGGTATTTTGAGCTGAAACTTCACAGACACATTCAGGGGACACCTTAGACTTATATTACATCTTGTGAAAAAACATTCTAGGGCACCTTTAACAGAGACATACCTCTCTTCAGAATGTTTCACGCAGACTGAAGAGCGCGGCACCAGAGGAACATACCATTGACCGAGAAGAGGGGTATACCACATGAGCAACACAAAAGAACACATAACACTTCTCTAAACAAACACATGCAGCACAAGAAAGTAGCGTGACCACAATGTTCGATAAACACTAAAATTAAATGCTGTGTAAAAGAATCTCAATTTCCATCTGCATAAATTTTATATATACTCCCAACCCCTCCCCCATAATGCAACGATGGGTGATCCCTTACCAAGTGTTTCTGCACCTGGTTTTCTTAACCAAAGTAACAAAGTTTGATGAATTATAACACTTTTACACTATTACAACTGTAACCCTGTAAACACAAAATGCAATGCCTAATTTAAAATCAATACGGATAATTCCTTCACATTCATAAAGTCACTGTGCCCTAGCACACTAACAATACACTGCTTAAAATTATAATTGCTCAGAATGTGTAGTTTTAATGAGAAAATACATAAAATGTAATTTTTCAAAAATGTGTAACTTCAATAATTCAATGTTGTATTTAAAGATAAGATCAGAAAATATCTGATCATGAATAATGTTGTATATTACTTTTACAAATAAAATGTTATTACTATTTTTTACAAACAAATCTAAACTAACATTTTAAATCATATAATTTTTCTCTCGGATTTGAGTAATCTCACTGTGTATTCTACGCAGTAATGCACTTTTTGCGTTATGGTTACACAATGACGCCATCACGAAATGACATAACAACGTCATTTAGCAAGTTTTAGCAACAAATCGACCTGCCTTTAGCAACTTCCCCTGACAATTAGTTGGCAACTTGGCAACACTGCCTACATCAGCGATGAGTGAGGGCAGAGGGGCACTTAAGGGGCTGGATTCCCGCATCTATGCATTAAACTGTATATAATACGCTTTAATCGTGTACGCTCAAGGTCCAAAATGAACACTCGCCAATGAACGCCAAATGAGATGGGCTTTTTTTTTTTTTTTTTTTTTTACAAAAAGTTACTGACTCTCGGTCTATCAAGAGCGTAGGCTCCTATCAGGCTAAAGAAAGCTAAATAATTTCTTAGCTGTAGGACCAAAATATAGCCTATTATAATGAAAATGTAATTTAAGTGCTGGTGAGAAATATTTAGGGTATTATAGGTTTTCGTAGCTAAATGTACACTTGATGCTTACAAGTGAACGAAACTCCGCCTACATGTCTGGAAATGATTAGGCTAGTTTAAAAAACATTGTATGATTCTAATCTAGACCAAACGCAAATCATCCAATCTCTTATTTTATTGCTAGGCTGTAGGCTGTAGGCCTATACAGTGTAGCCTAAGTTGGCTACTAATATGTACAAATAGCGTGATCCTGTAGGTTGTAGGGTTGATGGTCTTATGGTATAGGCCTACGCCCATACCATAAGTTGAAAAGTACTTTCGTTTTTCACGTCCGGGACTCCTGCACCTTTTTTTTTAAACGTGAAACTAGTTCAGTTGAAATAGAATTTTGCAAACGCATGTTCGATACAGCAGATTTAAAAGTAAAAAAAATCCAAAAGTTATAGCCTAAGTAAAGTAGGGAGGCTGATCGACATATTTTAATTCGCGGATCAAGGTTTGTTGTTCAACAGGATGAGCAGCTTTGGTAAGTGAAAGACACGGTGCGATCTGATAATTAGCCTATATACCAAACTCATTTAGTTTTAAACAAATTTAAATCCATATTTTGTACAATTAAACAACTAACCTGTTTATTTTTTATAATAATGAGTTACGAAAACTTTGAAATAGGCTATAGGTTTCTCTGTATTGCCTGCTACAACCGTAGCCTAAGCAAACTGCTATACAGGGAGTGCAGAATTATTTGGCAAGTTGATTTTCTGATCATATTTTTTTTCCAAGCACATTTTACCAATTCCAATCCACATCAATCTTAATAACTACTATTAATATTGTTTTTAATCATTTATAAGTGATATATAATTGTTCATGAAGGCTGGAAATGAAAAATGCCCTATATTCAGGTGTGCAGAATTATTAGGCAGGTTTTCTTTTACAGATAAAATGAGCCAAAAAAGAGATTTAACTCAGACATAAAAGTCAAAAATTATTAAATACTCATGAGAAGGACGCAATACTAATGTAATACTAGAAATTGCAAAGTTAAAGCATGACCATTGGACAGTGAAATGCTCATTGGGTCAGCTGGGTCATACAAAAACAGCTGGAGAAGAAAAGACACGTTAACTGCAAAATAATTAAGAATTAAGGTGAAGAATTAAGTGTGAAACCATCAGGAACCCTTTAGTCTCCAGCGCCACCATTTCCCAGTACTGAAACCTACCTGGAGTCTTCAGAAGTGTGAGGTGTCAGGATCTCAGAGACTTAGGTTAGGTGAAGAATCCTAAAAAATGACCCGCTCTTAATAAGAATCACAAGCTGAAGTGTTATAAAGTACATGAAGACTGGGTTTTTATAGGCCTTATAGACAGACAGCTTGAGAGTGACTCCTGAAGGACCAGCACCACATCCTCTTGTACCACTGTTTGAAGAATTTATCTTCCAGAATCTGGCAGTAAGTTTTGGAAGATCATTTAGTCCATCTCTGCAAGATGGACATTTCAGGATAAGAGATGGACAAAAAGTGAACTCCCACACCTTACTGCCAGATTCTGGAAGATAAATTCTTCAAACAGTGGTACAAGAGGATGTGGTGCTGGTCCTTCAGGAGTCACTCTCAAGCTGTCTGTCTATAAGGCCTATAAAAACCCAGTCTTCATGTACTTTATAACACTTCAGCTTGTGATTCTTATTAAGACCAGGTCGCTTTTTAGGATTCTTCACCTAACCTAAGTCTCTGAGATCCTGACACCTCACACTTCTGAAGACTCCAGGTAGGTTTCAGTACTGGGAAATGGTGGCGCTGGAGACTAAAGGGTTCCTGATGGTTTCACACTTAATTCTTCACCTTAATTCTTAATTATTTTGCAGTTAACGTGTCTTTTCTTCTCCAGCTGTTTTTGTATGACCCAGCTGACCCAATGAGCATTTCACTGTCCAATGGTCATGCTTTAACTTTGCAATTTCTAGTATTACATTAGTATTGCGTCCTTCTCATGAGTATTTAATAATTTTTGACTTTTCAGTCTGAGTTACATCTCTTTTTTGGCTCATTTTATCTGTAAAAGAAAACCTGCCTAATAATTCTGCACACCTGAATATAGGGCATTCTTCATTTCCAGCCTTCATGAACAATTATATATCACTTATAAATGATTAAAAACAATATTAATAGTAGTTATTAAGATTGATGTGGATTGAAATTGGCAAAATGTGCTTGGAAAAAAAATATGATCAGAAAATCAACTTGCCTAATAATTCTGCACTCCCTGTAGGTTAATTCATTCTTTTATGTCCAGAGGCTCAGTTTGTGGATAAGAACGAGGCAGCGCTTATTCAAAGGGTTACTTCAGTGATGCCAATAGCAGATGAGCTGAAAAATAAGGGCATGATACATGCTGAAAAATATGCGGAGATCAAAGCAGAAGTAACCAACCAGGGCAAAATGAGAAAGCTGTTTGAAGCACTAGAATCCGGAGGAAACAGAGTGAAATATGACTTTTATTATGCGCTGAAACATCATGAAAAATTCCTCTTCAAAGAACTGGGTAAGAGAATCTACAGTGGGTTTTAATTTGAGATTATAAACTCAAACCTGTATAGGTAGTCTAATATGACCTGTCCTCTCCTGTGGTTGATGGTAACAGGTGGTCGTGTGACCGCAGAAAACACATGTGAGGTGGACAGTAAGCAGAACCAGCAGGAGAGCATGGAGCTATTGTGATCTGAACAGTGAGTGTCAATTACATGTTATACTGTATTAATATAGGCCTGTCAAACACTTATGCTCTGAAATCAAACAATAAAAACTTATAGGAATATTTTTGCTGGAGATCAAAGCAAATTTATTATTATTATTATTTTACAGATTGCTGATATTCTGTCCTTGATGCTCATTAAACACTGTGCAAAACTTTACAGACCTAACGTGGAAAAGAGAGAGAAGATGCAGCCACATGAACATGCTAAAATGCAGTTAAAGGAACAGTTCACCCCAAAAAACTTTAAATTGTCATCATTTAGCTACTGTCCACCTTGTCAATAAAAACTCTTTTTCTTTCATGAAACACAAAAGTTTATCATATATTTTTAATTTACCACAATTTGTAGGCTGTGATTTATACATTTGAAATGTAGGCTAAAGTAAACTTTGAATTTTTTTACACGGAAGAAAGTGGCATTCAAGCTTTAATTTAATGTCTTTATATTAATAAAAATGATTTTAAAAAAGAAATAAGGAATGACTTTACAAAGTGCTTGCAAAGTCAATACATTTTAGATTAAACTTTGAAAATCATCCATTGCCATACATCAGTGATGATGTCACAACACTCACCTTCATGTCATTTAGAGCTGCCTTTATGCCTTTGATTGCCTTTATACTGTTCATTTCCTTTCACAACACATTAAATAATTATTGTGCATCTGTTTTTACATTCCAGTGGGAAGGATTCTCTTCTATAAATTGATAACTTTGTGAATTTGTTTAAACTTTTCTTTTTATTTCTTAATTGGCATTAAACATTATACCTGACAAATAAATTTGATTATTCTGGACTCTAATTTTTTCTCTAGAAGGTTACTGTTACGGTATGCTGGTTGAGAGACGAGGCTGATACGGATTTCCACAATAATATTACACTTTAATGAACACAGGCGAGGAGAAACCAACATACACATGTAAATCAACTTTCTAACATTCAAGACGGACGAGGAGTGAAGGGAGTGAGTGCAATATAAAGGGAGTGCTAACAATAGAGTCCAGGTGCAGGTGATGAGTGATGATGAGGAACTGACGAGGGAAGTGAGTGCAGGTGTGGAGAACAGGAGGATTCTGGGAAATGGAGTCCAGGGAAACAAGGGATCTGTAACAGTACCTCCCCCTCCCGGTAGGCGCGTCCTCGCGCCGTAGATGTAACAGCCGGGAGGGGGGCGGGCGCCCTGGAGACCTCAAACCGGAGCAGGGGGAGGAGTAGACTGGAGTGGAGGTCTCCAGGGCAGGTCCAAAAACCATGGCGGGTCAGGAGCCGTGGGCAGCCATGGTGGATCAGGAGCCGAAGGCGGCCATGACGGTTCAGGGGCCGAAGGTGACCATGGCGGGTCAGGAGCCGTGGGCAGCCATGGAGGGTCAGGAGCCGTGGGCAGCCATGGCGGGTCAGGTGCAGCGGGCAGCCATGGCGGGTCAGGTGCAGCGGGCAGACATGCAGTGGGCAGACATGGCGGGTCAGGTGCAGCGGGCAGACATGGCGGGTCAGGTGCAGCGGGCCGCCATGGCGGGTCAGGAGCTGACGTCCTCACGCCGTCAAGCCCAGTTGGCGCAGAAGGACCGGCGGGAGATGGCGGAATCCATGGCTCCGCCGACCGAAGCGCAGCCGGGGCTCCCGAAGGCCGCAGTTGAACACAGACGACAGACAACAAAGTGAACACTAGGGGGAGTGAGGAAGCCAACTGGAAGCGAGGGACGGAGGGACGGAGCGGAGACGGAGGAGTGCAGTCCAGAGGGGAAGGCAGGCTGACGAGGGACCAAGGTGTGAACGGGGGCAGGATGGAGACTTGTGAGGCTGGAGGACTGATGGGCAACGGTGGAGCAGAGGGAGGTTGGAGCCAGGGTGGGAGGTAATCGCCCAGAGGTCCGAGGTGGAGATCTGGGCGAGGGGGCTTGAGGTGAAGGTTCAGTGAAGACAGACATGGGAGGCGGGAGAGGGAGGCAGGGAGGGAAAACAGTCTTTGCAAAGTTCATAATTGGAGCAGCTGGCTCGGCGGCGGAGACTGGCGCTGCTTGCTCGGCGGCGGAGACTGGCGCTGCTTGCTCGGCGGCGGAGACTGGCGCTGCTTGCTCGGCGGCGGAGACTGGCGCTGCTTGCTCGGCGGCGGAGACTGGCGCTGCTTGCTCGGCGGCGGAGACTGGCGCTGCTTGCTCGGCGGCGGAGACTGGCGCTGCTTGCTCGGCGGCGGAGACTGGCGCTGCTTGCTCGGCGGCGGAGACTGGCGCTGCTTGCTCGGCGGCGGAGACTGGCGCTGCTTGCTCGGCGGCGGAGACTGGAGAACTTGGCTCGGCGGCGGAGACTGGAGAACTTGGCTCGGAGGAGACTGGGGTTGAGGGCCATTTCATCCCCTCAAATACAATTAAAATCCCCACAGGCACTGGAGCTGGCTCTGTGGGGACTGGAGCTGGCTCTGGAGATACTGGAGCGGGCTCTGGAGATACTGGAGCGGGCTCTGGAGATACTGGAGCGGGCTCTGGAGATACTGGAGCGGGCTCTGGAGATACTGGAGCGGGCTCTGGAGATACTGGAGCGGGCTCTGGAGATACTGGAGCGGGCTCTGGAGATACTGGAGCGGGCTCTGGAGATACTGGAGCGGGCTCTGGAGATACTGGAGCGGGCTCTGGAGACACTGGAACGGGCTCTGGAGATACTGGAGCGGGCTCTGGAGACATTGGGGCCGCTTTCTTCCTCCTCCTCCGCTTACTGGGCCCAGTAGCGGAATATGGGTCCAGCCTGGGGCAGGCAGGGAGTTCGCTGGAAAGGTGTGCGGAGGAAGCCGGAGGTTGACTGACTGGCCCGGCCAACCGTGTTTCTGGATGGACTGGACGACAACACTCATCCTGAACCTCATCTACAAAGAATTTGGAGCCATTTAACCACAAAATTAAATTGATAGTTTCACTTAAGGAGAAACAAAAAACAGGTTCATCAAAACGGATAGTGTCATCATCCAATCCATCCAAAAACAGGGAGATCAAAACTGCTTCAGGCCAGTCAGACAAATAAGCGAGCTCAACAAACTCCTCCACATACCTCTCCAGCGAACGTCCTACCTGCAGGAGCCCGATAAGGCGATCGCTGGCTGTCAGGGTGAGAGGCGTTGGAGGAGCTGGATCCAGGGAGCTGGGGAAAGTCTCCATTTCTTTTCTTTTTTTCTTGTGAAAATCCAACGTATTGGTCCGTCTTTCTGTTACGGTATGCTGGTTGAGAGACGAGGCTGATACGGATTTCCACAATAATATTACACTTTAATGAACACAGGCGAGGAGAAACCAACATACACATGTAAATCAACTTTCTAACATTCAAGACGGACGAGGAGTGAAGGGAGTGAGTGCAATATAAAGGGAGTGCTAACAATAGAGTCCAGGTGCAGGTGATGAGTGATGATGAGGAACTGACGAGGGAAGTGAGTGCAGGTGTGGAGAACAGGAGGATTCTGGGAAATGGAGTCCAGGGAAACAAGGGATCTGTAACAGTTACAAGGTGTCTGATGTTACAGCAGATCGATGCCCAAGCTAAGAACATACTAAGGATTTGAATGAAGCAGCAGCTCTTCATCTTGTATACCTTTACATTTCCTCATGTCTTTCTCCTCATTTGCGTGATTGTGCACAGTTTTACTTATGAGCAAGGTTAACCTCAAGCTATGTCTGTATCTGTGTGTGAATGGTTATAATCCTTTGCAGATGTAACGGAGGCCAGCTAGTAGTTGCTGTGCGAGTAAACCTCACTCCTCTGATCTCAAGAGATGCTCTAGTGCAGGGATGGACAACTCCGGTCCTGGAGGGCCAGTATCCAGCAGAGTTTAGCTCCAACCCTAATCAAACACACCTGAACCAGCTAATCAAGGTCTTTAGGATTAGTAGAAAGTTATAGGCAAGTGAGTTTTTATCAGGGATGGAGATAAACTCTGCAGGACACTGGCCCTCCAGGACCGGAGTTGTCCATCCCTGCTCTAGTGACTAACAAGGAGGCTAAAGGCTGCAACCACTAGCGTCAGAGCGTCTGAATCCCACACCAGAGACCAGGGTTCGAGGCCCGCGCAGAGCGGGGCAAGTAGGACCTGGGTAGAGGGGTTACATTGGTGCCGTTACCCGGATGGGAGTGAGGTTTAGGGAGGTGAGTGTAACGGAGGCCAGCTAGTAGTTGCTGTGCGAGTAAACCTCACTCCTCTGATCTCAAGAGATGCTCTAGTGACTGACGCTAGAGGTTGCAGCCTTTAGCCTCCTTGTTAGAGTGTCCGACTCCCACACCGGAGACCAGGGTTCGAGGCCCGCGCAGAGCGGGGCGAGTAGGACCTGGGTAGAGGGGTTACACAGAAGTGAACAAAATAAAAAATACAGATGGGCTTATGGCGTCCCGGAGGAATGGGAACGCGGGAGCACCGCGATGCCAACGCAGAGGGCACTTCCAGGATCAAATTAAGGGGCAGGGGCTCAACCACTATTTCTACATTCAAAATTATTTGTTCTTCAGATATTCCTCTTTAAAAGAAAAAAAAAAAATCAACTGTATGCAAAATGACCCACATTTGTGTTTTGGCCACTTAAAATGTAGTCTGTAGCCACTGTAGCCACAACCTGAGGACAAAACTAAAACAAATCAAGTGACAAACATATTCATCAAATAGAATAGCGAATGGTATCTATTAATAGAGTGGACTGTGAGCGGAAGTAGATTCCTTGGAGCTGTTTACAACGGGTAAGTCAGCCAGCCAGGGACGTGCACAGGGGGGTTGCTCAGGTTGCCCATATGCCCTTCTCGACTCACGTTGCCCTTCCGAGGTGGAAAAAAAATAAATAAAAAAATCGTACAATGGATGCAGAATTTCACGTAGGCCTAGATAAAAAAAAAAAAAAAAAAAAATCGCAAAGCCTCATTCACTTCCATATACGGGCACCCGTCCGAAAGTGAAAGTCAGTAGGGGAAGGGCAAACTCTGTTTATGTGGCTGCAGCGCTGCACGCGACCGGCACCTGAGCTGAGCATAAGCGGCACTAGAAGGAGATTGTTGCGGTTGTCGGGTGAGACGACTTAACGTTGTCGGAAAGGTGAGTAGGGTTATAATCTTTAACGAAAACGAACGAAAAAAAACGAAAACTAGGTGGGAAAAAACATCGTCGTTAACTGAAATAAAAATAAAAACGAGGCATTACCAGAAAAAAAAAACGATAACAAACCAAAACTGTAATGTGTGTTTGGCAAAACTAACTAAAATAAAGGTAGCAAAGGTAGCTCTATTGAGATAAACTAAATTTGTATGTAAATTGACAAATGTTGTTTTTTTGTTAAGAAATTTGACAACACAAACAAAAACTATTGGCTAATGGAAGTGCTTGTCAATAATGCTTTAGGACTGCTAAAGAAAACAATTTCGGTATTTTTCGTTGATAGAGGGAAACATTTTTGGAGACATCAACATGGCTGATAGACACCAGTCTCAGATGCTGCATGTTCTTCCAATATAGGCTTCCAGAACAATTATGTGTCACTAAACACAGGATACTTCACTCTGATCATCAGTTTTGTGGCTTGTTTTAGAAGAGGACTGTTTGCAAAAGAGTATTTTCATTAAAGAGGTTTAAATAGAAGAGCCTGTGGGAAGCTGTCCTGTACATGTCCTTGGTATTTTTGTGATCTCAGTCATATTTTATAGGTTATCCATTGTATGTTTGGAATTCTATATCTATACAGTAACACACTGTTTTACATTTTATCATTAATTTTAACATTAACTTTTACTATAATTTTTATTAAACATGTAAAATCAATAACAACAAAGAACTGCATATTTTCATGTCAGCAAAGGTTGTAGTGTAATAAATTTTATTCATTTGTCACCAGAGGCCAAAGGGTCACTTCAGTGATGCCAATAGCAGATGAGTTAAAAAGTAAGGACATGTTACATGGAGAAAAATATGATGAGATCAGAGCAGAAGTAACCAACCAGGACAAAATGAGAAAGCTGTTTGAATCAATGAAATCTGACACGGTCAAAATTGCCTTTTATGAATTGCTGGAAAAGCATGAACTACCCCTCTTCAAAGAACTGGGTAAGGGAACAGTTGTCATTTATGAAAGAGATTTATAAGTTTAATGATTCAGTAAAATGTGTAATCTTTGACCTGTACTGTGGTTCATTTTAACAGGTGGTGTCTGCAAGAAACGCAAGCTTGCTGATCCTGAATCCCCAGTACCACGTAAAAGTGAGTTTACCTTGTTATTGGTAGACATTTTCTTCCTCCATTTTTATTTGTGAATAACTTATTAAACTGTGCCAGTTATTTATTTGTCATTTAAAAACATTTTTTGCTAGCAAATCAGGCAAACATGGTAACATCATTTATTTACATATGATAATGATAATTTGCGATGCCATGCTGTATTGATAGTGGGGCAATGTTTTTCGGCCACAACTGTGAAAATTATGTAAAAATACTAAGCTAATGCATATGCATACATTAAAATATTTGAAAGCAATCAGTACAAAATGTGTCTGTAGGCCTAAAATCTTATGTAGCACATTAAAACTGTCCTGGGCTAGTGTTTTAGACAGATAAATGCATCTCATGGAAATAAAAAATCCCATGTTGGATTTATGGTACATGATAAACATTCCATATAAACATCTGATTATTTATGTGTCAGGCAAACATTTTTAGACTCCATTTATGATTATGTCAAAAGCTATATTTGTGAACATTTCATTTTCATACTTGACAGTTATCACATTAAACAAGTCCAACAGCATCAGAATTATGTTCACAATACATTAATATGTGTAACATGAATGCTTACTTTTATAAACTGTACATAACAGTATTTATTTATGTGCAAGGATGGCATCATCAAGAAATGTTCATGTGTCTTCTTTGCCACAGGACTTAATACTGGGAGTAATGAACAAGACAACCTTAATTTGAACAATGCTAGTACCTCAGCACAAACACCAGCACCAGCATACACCACTGTGTACAACATAGTTAATGGTAAGTTGGGATTTTGCATTTTCTGCTAATTTATTTTGTTTTAGTCTCGTGTAGCCAGACCATCAGACTGATGGTAGAAGGTCTGGATTCCATGGCAGCTTTCTTGCATGGACCGCCAAAGAGGCTGTCTGGCATGTAAAGCAACCATCACAGTTCGTTTTGTTCAGTGTCATGTTTAGGGGCATTAAAATGTAAAGTTGATGTCCCTACAATAACAGATGGGCATGTAAAACTCTTAGACATACTTTTGACAAACCAGTGGTTAGTTGTTCATTATACTGTAAGTGCTCAAGGGCTTAATTATTCCATGAGGGGGTTTGGTGTCATGGGAGCTTTGTTTCCAGGCGGACCGTTAAAGAATGCAACACACAGGTCTACCTGAAATCCTGTAGAATTCAACCAACCAATGAAACTCCTGAAGTGTTTTCAATTTTGTGTGCCATATGCACATTTAGCCGATGGTCTGTGGGTCTGGGTCTGAGGCTGAGATTAATTTTGTTTAGTACTTTAACCAGAAAAGTTGGTAACTAAAGTAACCTTTAGTACCAGAAAAGTTGGGATATTTTGTAAAATGCAATAAAATCAAGAATCTGTGATTTGTTAGTTCTATTTAACCTTTATTTAAAAAAGTTCAAAGAAAATATTTTCAGTGTTTCACTTACCAACTTAATTGTATTTTGTAAATATAAACAAATTTTGAATTTGATGGCTGCAACAAAAGTTTACCACTTTGTTATATCACCTTGCCTTTTAATTACAATTTTTATTCATTTGGGAACTGACAATACTAATTGTTGCAGTTTTGCAAGTGGAATTTTTGCCTAATCTCACCTGAACAGTACATGGTCATCATTGTCTTGATTCTCTTTTTCATGATGGGCCATACATTTTCAATAAGAGACAGATCTGCAGCTGCAGGTAGGCTAGTTAAGCACATCCATTCTACGGTGTTAGACTAGTGTCTTAAAAACCAATCTGCACATGCAAAATGAGGCCTGGCATTGTCTTGCTTCCCAGGAAAGATGTCTCTGTACAATCCCAGTATACACCTCCACCTCAATGGCACCTTCACACATAAGCTGTTTGTACTGATGCACCTTCATACCATGACCAACATTTGCTTTTTCACCTGTCTCTGATTAAAGTCTGGATGGTCCCTTTCGTCTTTGGTACTGAAAATTTTTCCCAAAAAACAAGCTGAAACGTGGACTTATCTGACCACAGCACACATTCAGACTGTTTCTTGTGTTGTTGTTGTTATTGTTGTTTTTTTCTACAGAGATGAGTTTGGGCCCAGAGAGCTCAGCAGCTTCTCTGCATTGAATTGATGTATAGCTTTCTTCTTGCGTAACTGAGATTCAAGATGCATTTCTTGATACAGTGTCAAACTGAAAAGTGATAACACTTTTCCAAAGTACTCCCAAGCCCATGTGACTATATAGCATGATGGTTTCTCTTGCTGTGCCGTCTGAGGGCTTGAAGGTCACAGACATTCAACAGAGGTTCCCTGCCTTTCCTTACACAGACTGAGATTTCTCTTGATTCTCTCAATCAATTCACAATATTATGTATGCTAGATAGTGAACAACCTAAAATTGTTGCAGTCTTGCATTGAGAAATGTAACTTTTGAATTGTTTGACAATTCTCTCATGAAATTTGGCACAAAGTGGTGAGCCATGGACCATCTTTGTTGCAAAGAATGAGATGCTACTTTTATATCCTTTTATATATTACAAAATGTTCCAACTTTTCTGGAAATTGGGTTGTACACCATACAATTGTGATGTAATTTATGTGCAGACACACCTTAAATATCATCTTTGTGCTTTATGATGCTAGAAAGACCATCTTCTTATAACATGGAAAATATCCAATACTCCATTGTACCCAAAACAGAATGTAAGCCTGTCAAGCCCCCTGCACCCAAAGTGAAGAAGCCTCAGGCACCCAAGAAAGAGGAAAAGCCCACTGTACCCAAAGTTAAGAAGCCTCTGGCACCCAAGAAAGAGGAAAAGCCCACTGTACCCAAAGTTAAGAAGCCTCTGGCACCCAAGAAAGAGGAAAAGCCCACTGTACCCAAAGTTAAGAAGCCTCTGGCACCCAAGAAAGAGCAAAAGCCCACTGTACCCAAAGTGAAGAAGCCTCAGGCACCCAAGAAAGAGGAAAAGCCCACTGTACCCAAACTTAAGAAGCCTCAGGCACCCAAGAAAGAGGAAAAGCCCACTGTACCCAAAGTGAAGAAGCCTCAGGCACCCAAGAAAGAGGAAAAGCCCACTGTATCCAAAGTGAAGAAGCACCCAAGAAAGAGGAAAAGCCCACTGTACCCAAAGTGAAGAAGCCCCGTGCACCCAAGAAAAATAAGCCCCCTGTACCTAAAATAAAGAAGAAGCCCCCGGCACCCAAGAAAGTGAAGAAGCCAGCTGGCCGAAAATGAGGGTATACAAAAAATGCAGAGTTTAAAAAAAATTTTTATTCATTAAAACATTTTATAAAAACTTCAGCATATCTTTTAAAAGCTCAGATACTACATAATTACGAATGCAAAGAATTCTGTTCATTATGTTGCTATGCTTGAAATGATCATGCTGATCTTACTGAACTTTAACTCTTGTTATTTTTACTGAATGTCTTCTGTCCATGTTACTCAAAGTAAACATCTTTAAATGAAAAAGTGTGTTTTCAATGTTTCACAATTTTGTTGAGTCAGAGTAAGTGACATGTCTGAACAAAGTGAATAAATACAATGCAGAAAGGTCCCTTTATGCACACCATATATCTGATATGAGACAGACAATAATATTCTTTAGAGTCTGCATGAAATGTGCGACTTTTATATTGATATAAAGCTACTCGCCAATAGCAGACTACAATAGGACAATATGTCTGTTGTTAGCTTCTGAGCTATTCTGAGATGTGTATTTAATAGCACTCCATTATAATCGCAGTGTTGATTAAGAACTAATATGATCACATATGTTGCGTTCCAATTCAGAATCTGCATCCCTCGAAAGGCGCATTCAAAGGCCGAATGCATCACCACGGCATGCCAAAGGCTGTGCCAATTTGAAGGCTTCTTCAAATGTGGCCTCCAAATGAGTCCTTTGTTTTTCTGTGAAATGAAGGATACAACAGATGGATCCTTCGCGGCCTTGCCTTCCCATTGTTGGCCTGATGCAAAGTATCAACAGACCCCCTGAGTGCAAGATTCCTCTCTGCCAAAGACTGAATGATACTAATCAAACGGATGAGAACATCTCTCCAACGATTTTTTTCTGCCTCCAAAAGGGCCATTTCTGTTGCATCAATAGTCTTCTGCTTAGAAAGATGGAGGGCAAAGTCTTTCCACTTCACCATATTATTGCAATGATCTGGACTATTCTCATGCTGTTTCAGCAAAGCACCTACATTTACCCAATCACGCTGTCCCTATGTGACAGTTTTGTGGACTTCTTCGAGAATAATTTGCAACAGAAGCAGTAAACCGCATCTTTTTTTTTTTTGAATAAATTAACCAGCTTCGCTTGATTTTTTCCCCATTAACTAATTGTCTGTATGTATAGTGGTAGTGAAAGCTTCGTCCATCTGATTTCTTGGGGAAGGTGAAGGTGTCACTTATTGGCACTGGCCCTCTTTTTACCAGATCAGTCCTTTCTGAGTCTGACAGGAATTCTGACCATTCAACTGGGTCAACTGGAGGAGCTGTTGATCTATCTTGATAGCTGGAGCTTGTTGAGGGAATGGATGGGAAATCTATAGTAGTGGGTGCAGATGTAGAAGGACCTGTAGGGACATTAGATTTAAAAAATAAAATTATAACATAACACAGGATATTTTACAGTAAAGCTAACACAAAACAAAAACTGTTAGATTAACTGACCTGTCATGCCGGCTGAGGTTGAAACTGATGTATCAGTGAATGTAAGTGCTTGTAACTGCTCGTCACTTTCAGGTGCTTGTAACTCTGCAGTGGATGAACCTGCAATGATAAAATAAACAAACAAACAAACAAATAAATAAAAAGCTATGTTAAATGTGTCATGTCATATTAACAGGCTATGTAACCATTTGCCTTAATGAAAAACCAGAAAAACCTCACCTGCTGTATCATCAGCTGTGGAGGCACTGACACTTGAAACATCAGGGGCGGGTAGAGATGGTTGTGCTCCAAAGTACTTCAACAGTGTTCCTGAAAAAAAAAAATAGCATTGCATAATTGATCGAGCAGAATGAGTTTGTTTTGTCATCATTACTTACACAACAAGCAATTCCACACCAGTGACCACACCTAACAATTCATATTCTATTGGCAAATGAGGCATAATTGCAGTATGGTGAAAACTTAACATGGTGATCTACTGCAGCCTATAAATGTGAGGATAGGGTAACACTTTAGAATAATGGTCCGTCATTAATAAGTAACTATGCAGGAAGTAATGCAGGACTAAGAGTAGATCTACATTAACACTTCAGCTACTACTATTAACTACTATAGAATCAAGTTTAACTAATCAGTAAGTAATATCAAATTTAGAGGATAGTTCCTTATTAACTAATCAGTAATTACCTAATGATATTACCATCATTAATAACTATTAACTAATGGACACATTGTAAAGAACATTAGCATGTGTCTGAGATGTAATCAGTCATAATTTTTACTTTGAATATAATCACAAAATGCATCATTAATTACTCAAATGTTAGCTAGTCACTATGCAGGAACTACTACTGATCACAAACCATTATTTTAAAGTGAAAAACATGTTTTTCACTTTAAAATAATGGTCCTGATCACTAGTAGTTCTTGAAGAAAATGACTAGGTACTTGATTAATTAGCGATGCATTTTATGACGATGTTGAGATTAACTACTAGTGGTCTGCACCATTATTTTAAAGTGAAAAACATGTTTTTCACTTTAAAATAATGGTCCTGATCACTAGTAGTTCCTGCATAGTGACTAGGTAACACTTGAGTAATTAATGATGCATTTTATGACCACACTGAGAGTAAAAAAAGACAATTGCTCACATCTCAAACACTTTAATGTTGTGATTAGTAATTAATTAGTAATTCTTTATAATTTCTCATAGTTACCTATTAGTTATTATTGATGCCAATGTCATTCTCTAATTATTGATTAGCTAACTATCTTTGTCCTAAATTTGATATTACTTACTGATTAGTTAAACTTGATTCTATAGTAGTTAATAGTAGTAGCTGAAGTGTTAATGTAGATCTACTCACTAGTCCTGCATTACTTCCTTCATAGTTACTTATTAATGACGGACCATTATTCTAAAGTGTTACCGAGGATAGCACTGCTACATCACTCGCCACCATATTAATAAATAAATAATAAAGAAATATGGCATCCCTTTCAACTTAAACTGATATCTATAATCAATACGTGAAATACACCTAGATAAATGTATATTAATAATGCGATTTAACGTTAGCTCTGGTGATGGCTTATATAAGATCATGAGTCATGACTAGCTGCTACCTCAAGTGACATGAGCACAATTTGTGCTGCTGCACAAAACATTCTGTAAATAATTATGCAAACATACCTTTATCTTTCTCTTTTTTCTCCTCCTCTGTCTTTTTCTTCTTTATTTTTTCGGCACCAGAGGGATACATCCTTTTTTGTGACATGGCTTATCATAAATTGTAACATTTATTACAGTGACGTGCACTTGCTGCGCGCCGGCGCGAATTGTCAATGCACGCGAGGTGTCTATGCGCAAATTGTGCATGACTCAAATGCTAGCAGACACAGCAGCAGTTGTCGGCAAATCAGAATTTTCTTGTCTCGACTCGAATTATTTATTTATTCATTCGTATTCATTCATTCATTCATTCATTTATATCACTTGTTTAAGTTATTTAATTGTAAAAAAAAAAAAAAAAAAACACGATTGGGGGGCCCCCTATTGGCCAGGGGGCCCCAAGCAGCCGCTTAGTTCGCTTATGCCACAGAATTGCAACAGCAGAAGGGTGTACGGCATCTTCCAGAAGGGGTTAAAGGCTAAATCGAACTATCCAAACGTTCAGGCCTTGGACACACCTTTTTTTGTGCACACGTCTCTTATATACAGAACCGGGGAAACTATTTTAATTTCTCAGCAGACAGAAAAACCAAAACCTGTTTTTGTGTATAAAGCAGATAAACCCCTGATAAAAATCACATTCCAGGGACTAAATGTTATTTGTGGTCGCTTCTACCCTCGGACATAAAAAACAACCCGTGGCAACAGTGTTCAAGTAGTCGAATTCCGCAGGAAAACCACAGACCACTTCCTGAGGACATATATTTTATGTCTTGTGCCTTTCTAGGAGCTTCACTTTATTTTAAAATGCAGCATTGGATGAAATGGTCAACTGTTACACTTAATCTGGACTGGAGATTTCTAGAATTTAAGTTGTTCTGATGTGTGCGTTTGTGTTTGCAGGAAAATGGCAGAAGCCAGTATTTCAGTGGCTGAGGATCCAGTCATCTGTCCAATCCAATCTGTCTGGATCTACTGAAGGACCCAGTGTGTACACCGGACCGAGCGACACGTCAAAAGACGTACATCCGAGTCAACGAGACTGAGGGAATTAGCGAGGGAAGGGAATTTAAAAACGAACTGGAACGCATTGGCAGCTTCCACCAGCGCCAATCAGACTGGCAGCTGCCACCAGGTCACGTGACCTGTCAGTGGCTGCTACCACCAGTCAGTTGAATATTGAACCCCTACTGTTTTACAAAAGCACAATGTTTTCTGTTATTGTGAGTTTACAGAGATAAAAGTAGACCCTTTACAGTTTATATTACTCTTATCTGTATGACCAAAATGACGGAGTATTTTAAGTGATCGCACCCCGCCTCCATGTCATACAGCGAGCACACAAACACTTGGATATGCGCCTAATAATAGCGCATATCTAGGACTAGGCCAGGGGTAAGGCAAGTTCAGTCCTAGAGAGCCGCTGTCCTGCAGAGTTTAGCTCCAACCCTGAAAAAAAACCTTCATCTGCCTATAGCCTTAGTAAACCTGAAGAACTTAATTAGCTTGTTCAGGTGTGTTTGATTAAGGTTGGAGCTAAACTCTGCAGGACAGCGGCTCTCTAGGACCAAACTTGCATACCCCTGGACTAGGCAAACATTAGCGGACTTGTATAGTTGCTACTACTTACATGTTTCAAGTGATAAGCCGTATTTGAGGTCGATGAATGATAGACGAATGTTTTGATTTCATGCCATTCACCGGCCGCGAGCGACGCATCAAAAGATATAGAACCCATTACATTCGGTGGTATTTTCACACTGGATGCGGCGTAGAAGACAGCTTCCAGAATCTACACGAGTTCAATGCTGGATTTGCACAAAGGCTATAACTGAAGAAGTAGTTTCCACGTTAAAAGCAGAAGCTGATGTTTATTGGCTTCAAACAGTAAATATGTTTTATTGTTTGTACATGTCTTTTAAATGTATAGTTCTGTTGCTATTTTTGGTTGCATCAAAGACGTAAACAAAGACCAACTCGTTTTTGCTTCGCTAGCCAGTTAGCTAAATTCTTCTATTGCATACTTCACCAACAAACGTGTTCATAGACAAACAGTTGTTCCTGCTATAATTAAATGATACCTTTACAAAAATGAGACTACTCAGTCATGTATTCGGCTACAGTAAAGATTTACGATAAAAATAGAAATCAGGATAAAACCGTATATTGAAAGCTAACAAACAGCAGTGACAGCATATCTAAACACTTTGACACAAATACAAAATGAAATACCATTCAAAAACATCCTTTAAAAGCCATGATTGCAAGTTTCTGCTTGACCCTCTTCATCTGCGTCTGATTCAATTTGATACAGCAATATAGACACCATTATTTACATTTTCACTGAAGCAACGGATGGTAAGGGGCGTGGCGTTTCCGGACGCTTCAGCGAATCACGATACACTGGGCCAGCTACCAACCTGCTAAACAATCTGATGGTGCGTTCAAGTCATGTCGGAAAGATCGTATTTACGAGCAGAACCGACATGAACGGCACCACAGTGTACCAGTGGGAAGCTCGTAATTTTCTTTAAGCTCCTGATCTGTACGAGTTGGGGGCGTGTCAGTCAGAAACATAGCGAAATACCACAATACTTAAAGGTATTAGCAGTGACATTGTCAGGCTTTTCTATTTAAAACAAAGTAAGCTGATTCCCAGCAAAAAATACGATAGCATCACAATATAAAAATGTAATATGTAACAATAAAGTTTACAATGGCTTCATAAATTAATTAAAAAACATAAAAAAGCAACATGCAACTAATGCACATTCTTTCTGTAACGAAGCGGGAGTCATGGTAAGATCCAAATGCAAGCTTTATTAAGAATGTCGTACAGGCAGGGTCAATCAGGAGCAGATGAGAACAGCAAGGGACAGGCAGGATCGTGATCAGGGTGCAGGCAATGGTCAGGACAGGCAGATATCATTCACAGAACAGTATAACAGGCAAGGGTCAGGACAGGCAGCAACGGGTCAAAAACAGGAACAGGCAAGATCAATCACAGGCAGACAGAAAACAAGGAAACGCTCAGAATTGTCACAAGGAATCAAGACTTCGCAAACTGGTGGTGTGAGTGTGAGTCCTTTATAGTCCTGTTAATGTACTGCAGCTGGGTGTGGTGATTAGTGAGGAGTATGTGCATGGCTGTATGTGGCGACAGGTGATTGGTGTGGAGTGACCATGTGACTGGCAGGGAGGATTGTGGGTAATGTAGTCCGGGAACTGACAGGAACAGACGGTGATCGTGACACTTTCCTCTACATTTTATTTTTTAGAAGCAGAAGTGTTGTTATTTGTGTAATTAATTTAGAGAAGGCACATCGCCATCATACTCAGAAGAAAGTGACTTGAATGCACCTACCGTCGTACACACGACTTCCCACCTCGTAAATATGAACTTCCCAGGAGGACTTGAACGCACCTGTCACGATCACCATCTGTTCCTGTCACGTTCCTGCTCACTCCAGACTCCATTTCCCATAATCCTTCCTTGCCTATCACATGCACTCACTCCACCAATCACCTGTTGCCACATACAGCCTAGCACTCCACACTGATCACCACACCCAGCTGCACATCATTACCAGGACTATAAAGGACTTTCACACACACCACCTCACCGCGAAGTCTTGTTAACTGTTGTTGCAATTCTGAGCGTTTCCTTGTGTTTACTGTCTGCCTGTTTGCTGTTACCGTTCCTGCCTGTTCCCTGTTTATTGACCCGTTGCTGCCTGTCCTGACCCTTGCTTTGTACACCGACCTGTGAGTGATATCTGCCAGTCCTGACCTCTGCCTGTACCTGGATTACGATTCTGCCTACCCTCTGCTGTACCTCTTTGCTCCTGATTTACCCTGCCTGTACGACCACGCTTACATTTAATTAAACACTGCATTTGGATCCCCTGCCTGAGACTCCCTTCATAACAGCACCATGAGCACATTGCTTATTTCGGAGGGAGTGGCTTCATAGAACCAGGAAATCAAACGAGCTGTTCATATGACAGTGGAAACAGAGGTGTAGTATAAAGGTAAAATATATGAAAAAAAAACGAAGCATTAAGACGTTAAACTGTGACCCAAAAACACAATCAAGCCTGAAAAAAAACTACTGAACTACCCCTTTAAATTAATTTATTTGATTAGGAAAAGTGAACAGCATGAGTAAGATGCATCATAAGATGCGCAATATAGGTGCTGGTCATATAATTAGAATATTATCAAAAAGTTGATTTATTTCACTAATTCCAGTCAAAAAGTGAAACTTGTATATTATATTCATTCATTACACACAGACTGATACATTTCAAATGTTTATTTCTTTTAATTTTGATGATTATAACTTGACAACTAAGGAAAATCCCAAATTCAGTATCTCAGAATATTAGAATATATATAATATATTGTGAAAAGGTTTAATATTGAAGACACCTGGTGCCACACTCAAATCAGCTAATTAACTCAAAACACCTGCAAAGGCCTTTAAATGGTCTCTCAGTCTAGTTCTGTAGGCTACACAATCATGGGGAAGACTGCTGACTTGACAGTTGTCCAAAAGACGGCCATTGACACCTTGTACAAGGAGGGCAAGACACAAAAGGTCATTACAAAAGAGGCTGGCTGTTCACAGAGCTCTGTGTCCAAGCATATTAATAGAGAGGTGAAGGGAAGGAAAAGATGTGGTAGAAAAAAAAGTGTACAAACAATGGGGATAACCGCACCCTGGAGAGGATTGTGAAACAAAACCCATTCAAAAATGTGGGGGAGATTCACAAAGAGTGGTCTGCAGCTGGAGTCAGTGCTTCAAGAACCACTACGCACAGACGTATGCAAGACATGGGTTTCAGCTGTCGCATTCCTTATGTCAAGCCACTCTTGAACAACAGACAGCGTCAGAAGCGTCTTGCCTGGGCTAAAGACAAAAAGGACTGGACTGCTGCTGAGTGTTCCAAAGTTATGTTCTCTGATGAAAGTAAATTTTTTCCTTTGGAAATCAGGGTCCCAGAGTCTGGAGGAAGAGAGGAGAGGCACACAATCCATGTTGCTTGAGGTCCAGTGTAAAGTTTCCACAGTCAGTGATGGTTTGGGGTGCCATGTCATCTGCTGGTGTTGGTCCACTGTGTTTTCTGAGGTCAAAGGTCAACGCAGCCGGATCGCCATATTTGGGACCGATCACAGCTGCGCGCCCTGTTAAAGTCTATGGTGACAGCAGCTACAACTACCAGAGGAAGGCCAACGAAACGCTCTCAGAAGGTTCACAACAAGTTTATAATATATCTTGGATATGTGGCGCTGTTAGCCGTTTCAACAGTCAGAACTACAAATTTATTTGATCCCAAAGTAGTTAGATCGGCGGAATTATTGGCTTCATTCAGAAGGGACCACACCACTGGCAGCCAAACAGCAATGCACAACATTAATAACTGCTGGGACTGTCATTTACATAACATTATAACGAGAACACTATTGTAATAAAATGTTGTGAATTCTCTGTGTTGTTGTTTCAGCGTGTTGTTGTGGTAAGAGCGCATCGACTGAGTTTGATTACATTGATTACATAACTTGTTCAAAATTCACTGTAATATCTGATTATTCTCATAAAGGATGTGTTTCGTTGAGGTAAATAACCCACAGAGCTGATGATCATCTAGCTTCAGCGTGAGCGCTCAAAAAGTAAGACAAAACATTAATATGATTGGGACTTTCTTCTTCTTATACATGATATTATAATCGTATATACTTGTAAAATAACGTTGTGAATTATTTGGGCTTATTTGCTGTGTTTCGGAATTTCAATGACGTTACTTCAAGTTCATCTGTGCGTGATTTTGTGCAAATACTAGTTGTAATATTATTTTTATTTTGTATTAATATCTGGATTATTTTATATAGGATGTGTTCCGTTGAGTTAATTAACTTTCAGTTTATGAGTTTTTTATTCTCTTCAGCTTCAGCGTGCGCAGCTCAAACAGCAATGATTAAGTCATTCAAATGTTTAATGTTACTACACAGTAATATTAAAACTTTAATATTTCTTTTAGAAATTGAATGCATTATTTTCTAGCTCTTATATTGTTCTAGTATTATTTTATTATTATTATTTAGTATTATATGTGGTGCTAACAGCACCACATATCCCTGATATATTGTAAACTTGTTGTGAACCTTCTGAGAGCGTTTTGTTGGCCTCTGGTAGTTGTAGCTGCTGTCACCATAGACTTTAACAGGGCGCGCAGCTGTGACCGGTCCCAAATATGGCGGCGGGCATAGCAGAAGTGACGTCTTTGAAACCCAGAAAATGCACATTTAGAAAATCAATAGAAAATTGATGGGGTATTGTGAAGAGGAAAATGCAATATGCCAGACCCAACAATGCAGAAGAGCATTTTTCATGTTCATACCTTTCAGTTGGCCAAGATTTCTAAAAATCCTTTCTTTGTATTGGCCTTAAGTAATATTCTAATTTTCTGAGATACTGAATTTGGGATTTTTTTTATTAGTGAAATAAATCAACTTTTTGATGATATTCTAATGATATGACCAGCACCTGTATATCGGGAGACATGGAGTGTGTCAGACATGATTTTGACCACTTCATTAAGTTTTGTTTTGTAGAAAGTCTTTCTTTAGAGTGAATTTCATTTTGTAAAAAATGTATCTTAATTTTAATCAATGTTTTATCAACCAATTGCCTGGATTATAAGAAGCAAATATAGCGGGCAATTTAATCCTGACATGGAGGCGTGGGTGCGATCACCGGCGTGTGAACTGGAGCGCGTCCTTATAGGCTAAATGAACCGAAACTCAGTGTATAGGCTGCTTGCCACTCAGACATGAGAAAAAAAAATATATATATAGAAAGCTTGAAATATCTACTTTAACGAAAATGAAATAATTAAAAACAAAAAGAAATATGCTACTCTGATTATGTAGCCTAATCCGAATGAAATGTTCATTCTTTCTCTAGGCGCGTCCACTATGAGCAGATGATGAGAGTCAACAATGTCAACTTCATCTTTGCAGCCGACACTGATTCAGAAAACATTACTTTATTAATAAACAATTAAAATGTCTACTTGCTGTTTTGGTCACATTCATAATCATTACTATTTTGCCGGTTTATGGGAAGCTTTGCATGCGCTTGAGTGCTATACGTAATTATTATGGTTTATGCGTCATTCTACGAAACGGGTGCCATTTGGGTCCACAACATTTTATCAGATGCATAAGGCACAAAAAATGTCCCAAAGTCTGTTTCCAAAGTTTAAGATTATTAATTCAAGTGTTCTTTTTAACATGATATATGATAAAATGCTTTTTTTTAAGCATACTATTTTTAATTAGTTTTCATACAGCCAATTTCACATGTCTGTGTTCACCAAAATGACATTTGCATCTAAAATATCACCAAATAAGTCATATATTTTTTTCAAACATATACTATTTTCAGGATTACATGTGTGTCCCTGTTTACACAAGATATACTTATTCACAATAAACCTTATTTTTTTGTAAATATTTTATGATTTGTGCGCATCCCTCAGTTTGACATCAGTTACCACCCCGTCACATTTACCACACCGTCACAGGGTCATTTTGTTAAAAGTTTATGGAAAGAAAATGAAATAGTACATAAATTAATGTTGAATTATGTTCTTGTTGTGTGGACTAATCAGATAAATTTAACTTTATTTGTATTTTTTCAGTGAATTAATTATTTCAGTACAAACAATGAGGCCATTGAAAGGTCAAATTCATATTTCAAGATTAAAAATTAAAAAAAAATAAAATAAAAAAAAAATTAAATTACAGACTTTCTATTGATGGTTTCCAAAAAAGGGACATTTTACTATTAGGAAAACATTAGATTTTAAAAATCTATTTCTTCTTTTACTACTCCAATGGCATACATATTGTCCGTCACGGGGTAGTACAAGAATGGCTTCCTTGCCTAATTAAAAAGGATATTATTAATAAAGATTTTGTGCCTGAGGTGGGAAAATGTGTTTTTTGGAAGATTAACATATCTTTCAATTTGTAGGTATGTTTAAAAAAAGTTTGCTCTTAAAGAAAATTTTGAAAAGTGCTAAGTGGAAATGGCACCCGTTTCGTAGAATGACTCTTATTCTCTCCAGTATTTAAAAAATTAAACTAATATAAATGTAATTAGTAATGTCTTAAATTAACAACTACTATTCGACTAGAAAAAAAAAAAAACTTATTTCACATATTTTCGATCCAGCATGTCACAAAGGGTATTCTGGTTTGAGCTCTTGCTCCGCTCACATGCTCTGACATACACACAGAGCATTGTACATTATTATCAGTTTAAAATTATATTTGTGTATGACTAATCCCAAAACACACCAGAGAAAAAAGTTTGCAGGTCCTATGGCTGAGACAGAGCCTATACTCTGATGAAAATCGCTTCAGTGAGCTCAATTATAGTAACGCAGCTTTTTTTTTGTCAGTAATGTAACGCCGTAGTAAGGGGAGAAAAAGTAATTTGTTTGATTACTCGTAACGCTGTTATTCCCATCACTGGTGACAGTAGCCTGTATATAAAAATACAGTAAAATTTTATGTTATTTGTTAAATTTTTACTTATGAAACACTGTATATTTGGTTTACTTTATCTGACACTTAAAATCTTTTGAAGTGTTAATTCTAATTGGTGCATTTATATTAAGTGTACTTAAGTAGGCCTACCACAGTTTGGGAAATGTACTTATAACTAGAACATTATTAATATATTTGTGATTGTCATTTAAACTTAGAATGTAAATGTCTACTTAGATTTAAATTAATTTTAAAGCACTGAAAGCACTTTAAGAAATACACTAATAAAACTCCTCTGTATATTTTTATGGTATACTTTATTTCAATGCACTAAAAAACTATTTAAGTGTTAGTGCTAATTAGTGCATTTATATTAAGTGTACTTATACCACAGTTGGGAAAATGTAGGCTAGGCCTACTTATAACTAGAACATTAGTAATATATTTGTAATCAAATGAATTTCATTTAAACTTAGGATTACTACATAAAAGTATACTAAGATTGAACTAATTTTTAAAGCATTCAAAGCACACTTTTAACAAATACACTAATAAAACTCCCATGTGTATTTTTGAGGTAGTATACTTTATTTCAGTGCGCTAAAAATCTATTTTTTCCAAGTGCAGTGAAGTACTACTGAAGTACAAATATACTCTAAAATAGTGTATTTATAGTGTATAACTTTGACACTTTTATTTAGCACCAAAATAAAGAATGTAGCCTACTACTAACTATTTAAGTATTTTTTAATGCACTCAAGTATACTTTTTTCACCTGGGTACAGCACATTCGGGTGTCGTTTACATTGAAAACTGCTTTCGTTTTCAAAGGCGGAAATCCTCTCTCTCTCTCTCTCTCTCCCTTTTAAAACTGCAACTTTTTTACGTGAAGTTTGTCCGATTAAACCGATTGAATTTTTGCGTTATTTTACTGTCTAATGTTGAGAACACATTATAATTGTGACGCGAGAGCACATACATGTAATACTGTGAGTTTTGTGTGAGAGCAAAGTAAATCCGCCCGCGAGCGGAGAGATTCGCGCTCGCGCATTACATGTATGTGCTCCATAGACTGTAAAAAAATATGGACGTAGCGCAGTTTAAGTTACTTCCGTATTGGCTTCACGAGAGAAAGGGGGAGGTTGCCGCTTGATGTGCTCTCGTGTCACAATAATGTGTTTTCAACATTAGACAGTAAAATAACGCCATATTTTAACAGTTAAAAGCAAGCGCTTGGCTGGACGGCTTATTTTAATTCGCGGATCAAGGTCTGTTTGTAGGCTACACAGACAAGATGAGCAGCTTTGGTAAGTGAGAGAAGAGAAGCGATCTGATAGCCTACTTGTCAGTAGGCTCAAATAGTTTGAAACAAATCTAAATCTAAAATTAAACAAACAATGTGTATTTATGAAAGATGTTTGTAAGCGCTGTACTACAGGTGTGGGTATAATGTATGATCTGTCATGTGGTTGATTTTAACAGGTCTTTACAGCAGGAAACACAAGCCTCCTGATCCTGAAAGTGAGTTTACCCTGTTGTCATCATTAACAATAGTCACTTCGTAGACTTATGCAAGCCTGTAGTGCAAGAGGGTTTATAAGTTGCCTTGGTTTTATTTTTGAACTTGCCAAAAAGGGTGTTTAGCTATTCACTCTGCTTTGCCTTTTGTTGTCAAATTAAACTAACTTTTTTGTAATATGGGTAATCCATGGGTTATTACTTTCTTGCTTTCATACAAAATAGCATTGGTGGGTGGTGGTCCAGTTAGTGAGGTCAGAAAATACATTCTGTTGACAGAAGTGATGTCTCGCGCTTTGCTTAGTGAGTGCGAGACTGTGGAGGGCAGTTGGACATAGTGGTGTTTTAGAGGTAAGAAATGATATACTGATCAGTATGCAATGTACAAGTAAATAAAGAACTGGTTATTTGATAAAGTATAGTGATTTCTTTACTCAATAAACTATATAAACTACATTTGAAGAGCAGGGAAGAGTATCTAGTCTGGCATTGTCGTCGATTCATAGACAGTACTGTTTTAAATATAATGTGCAAAGCACTTCATCTTTTTATAACATGAGATTGCGGCCAAATGACAGAAAAACTGAGCACCCACATAGCTACAAACAATAAACTTTATAACCTGTATAAGTTGATGAAAACGTAACGCAACGCACTACTGCACGTCAGATGCAGCCATTCTAATGTCAGAAAAAACACGACATTCGCTGGTCAAAACCTTAGTAACTCAATTTGTGCTTGAGTTTGGTAAAATAATAATACAATGCCATGTGCAAGTATATAATCACATACAGTGGTGTAAAAAAGTGATTAATTTAAATATTAAATCAAAAATAACAAGTAAACACAACATGCAGTTTTTAAATGAAGGTTTTTATTATGAAGGTAAAACAAAATCCAAACTCACATGGCCCTGTGTGAAAAAGTGCTTGCCCCCTAAACCTTTTAACTGGTTAGCAGCAACAACGGCAATCAAGCATTTGCGATAACTTGCAATGAGTCTGTTACAGCGCTGTGCAGGAATTTTGGCCTACTTATCTTTGCAGAATTCTTGTAATTCAGCCACATTGGAGGGTTTTCAAGCATGAACCGCCTTTTTAAGGTCATGCCACAGCATCTCAATAGGAATGAGGTCAGGACTTTGACTAGGCCACTCCAAAGTCTTCATTTTGTTTTTCTTCAGCCATTCAGAGGTGGACTTGCTGGTGTGTTTTGGATCATTGTCCTGCTGCAGAACCCAAGATCGCTTCAGCTTGAGCTCAAGAACAGATGGCCGGACATTGTCCTTCAGGATTTTTTGGTTCATGGTTCCATTTATCACAGCAAGTCTTCCAGGTCCTGAAGCAGCAAAACAGCCCCAGACCATCACATTACCACCACCATATTTTACTGTTGGTATGATGTTATTTTTCTGAAATGCTGTGTTACGCCGGACGTAATGGGACACACACCTTCCAAAAGGTTCAGCATTTGTCTCGTCAATCCACAGAGTATTTTCCCAAAAGTCTTGGGGATCATCAAGATGATTTCTGGCAAAACTGAGACGAGCCTTTATGTTCTTTTTGCTCAGCTGCAGTTTTCGTCTTGGAACTTTGCCATGCAGGCCATTTTTGCCCAGTCTCTTTCTTATGGTGGAGTCATGAACACTGACCTTAACTGAGGCAAGTGAGGCCTGCAGTTCTTTGGATGTTGTTGTGGGGTCTTTTGTGACCTCTTGGATGAGTTGTCGCTGTGCTCTTGGGGTAATTTTGGTTGGCAGGCCACTCCTGGGAAGGTTGTTCACTGTTCCATGTTTTCTCCATTTGTGGATAATGGCTCTCACTGTGATTAGCTGGAGTCCCAAAGCTTTAGAAATGCCTTTTTTAACCATTTCCAGACAGATAGATCTCAATTACTTTCTTTCGTACAAATTACTTTTCCAAATGGGTGGAAATTAACAATCAGAAAGTAAAGAGGAAGTGGTATAAAAGAGAAGGGGAAACGGAAGAAAAAAAGAAAAGAAGGAAAAGGATACGAAACGTGCAGGATAGACAGATGCTACCTGAAGTGGGACACATGCTATCTGAAGGCCTGCCACTGTTAGTTGTTGCTGGATTTTCTGTGTGCTGACCAGGTGCAATCCCAAAGTGACAAGGGGAATTGAGCTCTGCACGGTTCGCCTGCCTGGTGCAACATATCTCCAGCTACCTCCAGTTTGACTCGCCTGCCACAAGTATTTGCAGTGAGTGACTCCATCATCTTCTAACCCCACACCAAATCTCCAAACCTGTTCCTTGGCAACCAGGTGCAATCGCAGAGTGACGGCGGAATGTTTCAGCTCTGCATGGTTCGTCTGCCGGGTGCAACGTAACTGAGGTGCAACTTCTGACTCGCCTGCCACAGGTATTTGCCTTGACTTCATCTTTTAACCCCACGCCAAATCTCCAAACCTTTTCCATGGGTGTGAACATCCAGTAGTGTAGCCGCTACGCTGCATGCAATGCAACACACACACACACACACACTACACATGCATACACCAAGCAAGATAATCGCTTGTTTGTTTACTTTCCCCTATCTTTTTTTTCCTCTTCTATATTTTTTTGTTTGTTTGTTTGAAATGTAATAATTTCTATGAAAACTGGTTATAAAAAACAGATAAACGTCACTTATGTATTGTGAATCAAAGTTTCTTTAAGTTGTGAAAAAAAAATATAAATATATACACAAATGCTGTTGATAAGTGAATTGTGTAACTGTTTTGTTATTTTCATGTTTCCTTAAATAACATTCTTTTGACCTGAAAGCCTTCATTCTGTGAATGCCATTTAAGCCCATATTCATTGATTACTGCAGATATTGAATGGCATTCATTTTGTGTATTGGTGGTTTATGAGCTGTTGCCGGGAAACTAAAATTGATTTTTTTTTTTTCTTGACAAGTTTACACTTGTCTGGCGCCCGAACAATTTAATTAAATTGAATACTTTGAATTTAATCTGGGCAGCCACCGTTACACTCATTTGTTACTGAATTTATTTGGATCTCAACATGATGTGTAGCTTTTGAGGATCTTTTGGTCTACTTCATTTTGTCAGGAAGGTCCTATTTAAGTCATTTCTTGATTACAAACAGGTGTGGCAGTAATCAGGCCTGGTTGTGGCTAGAGAAACTGAACTCGGGTGTGATAAACCACAGTTAAGTTATGTTTTAACAAGCACTTTTTCACACAGGGCCATGTGGGTTTGGATTTTGTTTTCCCTTCATAATAAAAAACCTTCATTTAAAAACGGCATGTTGTGTTTACTTGTATTATCTTTGATTCATGTTTAAATTAGTTTGATGATCTGAAACATTAAAGTGTGACAAACGTGCAAAATAATAAAAAAAAAATCAGGAAGGGGGCAAGCACTTTTTCACACCACTGTATAAAGCCACAATATCAACTTTAAAAACAGAATATATTACAGAAATTTTCCCCACACAGATTTCTCTAATTTTCAAGTTGGTCACGTGAATTCCCCACACTGAAGAACGGAAAGATGTTTGTTTTTAAATGACTTATGTGTGAGCTGTGCTTTATACAATACATCACTACACTATTGACAATGGTGAGTGGAACTTAATACTGAGTCTTTTGTGAGCATGTTTTTTTTTAACCATTAAAGTCAATAATTTGTATTTTTCTGTAGATTGCAGTGACATGATTCTTCAATACAAGTCTTCAGTCATTGAAAAATGTGGGTTTGTTCCTGAGTATAAGCTTCCATCTGATGAACATGTGGAACTAGCCGCCCATTACACTGAAACAGTGATTATTCAGAGGAGCAAAGAGCAGAATGAGAAGTACTATCGTGAACATGTGAAGTCTGCTTACACCTCTGGAACAAAAACATCATCTCAATTGTTATCAAATGACAAGAATCACAGCATCAGAATAGACCAGCTGTTCAGTCCCGACAGTGATGGAAAAACACCAAAAACTGTTATTCTCAGTGGTGATTCTGGAAGAGGTAAATCCTTCATGTTACAGAAGATCATGTTGGACTGGGCTTCTGGAGAACTTTACTCTGAAAACTTTGCTGTAGTTTTTCTGTTGAAGTGTGAAGAGTTGAAATGTATTTTTAAGGAGATGAACTTGATTGAGCTCTTGAGCTGGAGTAGCGGTTTAACACCATATCAGATCTCACAGATACTAACACCAGAGAGAGTCCTCTTCCTCATTGATGGATTGGATGAGTATGTATCTCATCCACCCATTCATTTCGTTCCTTCACACACTAATCTATCCAAGAAAATGTCACCTATGGACACTCTTAAGAATGTGTTGAGGGGTGTTTTGCTGTCAGAATCATTTGTGCTTGTAACTACAAGATCTATAGCTGCTGATGCAGTGATGAATCTCCTCAAAGGACCTCAGCGATTCACTGAGATCATGGGCTTCTCTGAGAGAGGGGTGCAGGAGTACTTCCACAAGTTCTTTCAGGACGAGCTACTCTTCAAGAAAACATTTGAGAGTGTGAAGACAAACAAAGGCCTAATGACTACCTGCTCTGTGCCTTTGCTGTGTTGGATGATCTGTTTTTGTCTGAAGAAGCACTTTACAGATGATAATCATGTGATGGAAGAACTAAAGACAACCACCTCCATATATGTACACTTTGTGTCCACTCTACTGGAGCATCATGATCAGAGTCAGTCTGTCCTCACCATGCTGAGGAGTCTGGGTCAGCGGGCAGAGGAAGGGATGAAGAAGCGAGAAGGTATTTTTGTAGAGAAGACTGTGACTGCGACTGGCTTAGATCCTGCTACTAGTCTGTTCTTGTGTAAAGATAGTTTGAAAAGAAAAAACAGACAGGAGCCAGTGTTCAAGTTTATGCATCCAACCTTTCAGGAGTTTTTCACTGGTCTTTATTATGTTTTACTGGATGGAAAAAAGTCCTGGGGAAAAGTCAGTGGACTGTTGAACAAGCTGAAATATAAGAAAAGAAGATCAGAACCCATCCCTTCAGTCATGATCTTTCTCTGTGGTCTTCTAAATGAGAAGGTGAGCAGCTCACTCTTTGAAAAGATCAAGTGGACTGTTCCTCACAAAATCAAACTGAAGAAAGACCTACAGGATAGTATCATTACAATGAAAAAACAGCACGGATGTGAACTGTTTGCTCTTCACTGTCTGTATGAGCTCCATGATCAGGTGTTCATGAGAAGAGCTTTGGCAGATTGGGTATCCATGGATCTGTCCAACATTTCCCTGAGGAGCACAGACTGTTGGGTGCTGCTGTACAGTCTTCAGTGCTGTCCACACATCAGAGAACTGAACCTCATGTACTGTGATTTAACAGCTGATAAACTCAAGATTCTTCAGCCAGCACTCTGTATGTGTGAGACTCTGAGGTCAGTGTGATGCATGGAGAAACACTTGGAGATTGAATCTTAATTCTTCATTGACACTCCTTAAAATACTTTTGCTAAATATTTTTACTTATACTTGTGAGTGTTTCTGTTGTATATAGGCCAGTGATGTGACAAATATACACATGATGATGATATTAATTATAGTTATATTAATAATAGTAATAATAATAATAAGAAGAAAAATAATAATGTTATTTGAAAAATGTTCACCAAAAGTTCACAAAGTCAGGTGCTGAAACCAACATGAAAGTCATGAATGTAGTAACATGCAGACAGGAACTCCTACTAACCATCATGTTTGTGTGTCAACATTAGTATGTCTTACAATATTAGAAGGATATTTAAACCCTGATGAAATAGCATGGTTAGTTTGGATTGCAATTGTTTAAAAAAATCATATTTATTAATTAAATATTTTGTGATATGTGATGCGTCTTACTTTAAAAATAATAAAAATATGGAAAGATAACATTTTTGTGCATATGCATTTTAAACTATATGTTGCCTCTCTTTATCCTGGACACTCATATCTGTTATTCACCCATATATCATGTTTAGGTTGTCAATGGAGCACCTGTCAGAAGTTGGAGATTTGATCCAGATTCTTGGTGAATCAAAAATCTTGAGAGAGCTTAAGTAATTTTAAAAGACAACATCCTTCTTCAAATACAGCAATATGAAATATCAAACCAGCCATTTGAACATAAAAAGGTATTAGTTGTTTAAACAGTTATCTGTTCTTCTGACATGGTAGAGTTCACGAGGATGAGAACAGCGCTGAGAGTTCCAGATGGTCACTTGAGATGACAGTTGCCCGTGGAAATGTCTTGTAAGAAACTATTGCACAAACAATGTAATCTTTCTTCTGAAGAATAATTTATAAAATAATAACATAAACTTGAAAAGAATAATTATGTTTCAAAAACACAGCAGATATCTTTTATAGTGAGTGTACCTTGCTGTTATCAAATGTTCCTGTGTCTCTGTCTGTTTCAGGTTGTCTTTGAGCTCCTCAGAGAAGAATCCATCAATTGTAAACATCAGTCTTACATGTTCACACTCAGAGATATCCAGCACTGACTGGACACTCTTCTTACAGAGAATCAATAAGACAGGAACATTAGCAGAAGAGTAAGAAAAATATTCTTTCTGCCATGATTATTTAATTCATCAGTAGCTTTACTGTTACTCATACATGTTGTGGTCAAATATATTTTTGCAGCTCTTCAGCTCTTGAGGATCATGTCAGTTTGCTGTTGTCTTCATTTCACTCTGTGGCTTTGAAGAAGTTGGATCTGAAGGTGTTCAGTCTGAATGAGAGCTGGGCTTCTGGGATAATTTCCCTCGTTCAGACCTATACCAGTCTACAGCAGCTCAGGTAAGAGCATTTGCTTTAGTTCATGAAAGCATTCTGTCATATCCAAGTCATGGATGCCAGGTACATTGGATGCTTAAATCAAACTTTAAAACATCTACATTTCATTTCATTTGATAGAGATGCACAGAAGATAAGATTTGGAAAAAGATTTGTTTTTTATTCATTTTTTAGATGTTTTGATATCCAATATCAACAATACTATCTCCACCACTGTATTTCGAAAACCAACAGATAAGAATACTTTACTTTCCGCCAATAGTCATAATCCGTTATCGTTGAAAAAAGGTTTACCTTTAAGCCAACTTTATAGATTATGACGCATTTGCGCTTCACAGGAAGAATTTGATGTACAATCTACAATCGCTTTAGTTCAAGGTTTAAATCCACGTTTGACAAAGTTAAAAATTCTAAAAGAAGTCAAATAACAACCAAAGAAAACAAAAAAGCGGTTTTCAGTAAATTATATTCTTACTTATACTAAACAAAGTTACCAGATAAAATCCATTGTTAAAAAAATATTGATTCATTTTGGCTTCAGGTCTGTCATTACAAGATGTTTTTAAACATCCTCCAATGTTCACTTACAAGAGATCTCAAAACTTGTCAAACATGTTAGTTAGATCAGATGTCGTATATGATGACAAAAAAGAATACATCCAAGGGTGTTTTCCATGCCGTAATTGTACATTTTGTTCTTCAATACTGAAATGCAAAAGCTTTATGTGCTCTTCCACACAAAGAGTTTTCCATATAAAATCATGTATAACATGTTGAAGTAAGAATGTGATTTACCTACTCCAGTGTCCATTTCCATTTGGGTATGTCAGAAAAACATCAAGATCTTTGAGGATTCGAGTCAGTGAACATAAATTAGCTGTTCGCAGACACGATGTAACCTCTCTGATTGCCAGATGTGTCATTGAATTTAATCACCGTATTGAACAACTCACTTGTATAGGTATTGAGATAGAAAAGAATTCCCGTCGTGGTGGCGACATTGATAATAAATTCTTGAGAAGAGAAGCTTTTTGGATGTTTAATTTAAAACCATGTCTCCTGTAGGTTTAAATGAAGATTATGATCTTTCTTTTTTTTTTTTCTTTTCCCATTGGGTACAATGTTTATGAACGGCTATGTTGCCTGATGTGTTAGTTTTCCCAATGTTTTATTTATTTATTTCTTGATGGAGCTATTCTGGTGTCTCATTTTTTGAAGGAGCTATTCTGGTGTCTTGGGAATCATTGTTGTGTTTTTTGTCAGATGTGTGATTTACTCTTGGTATTGTCTTTAATTGTGAGCTGTTGTGGACTTAAACTGAAACCTGTTGACTGATTGTCTGATTGCTTTAATCATGATTGTGAGCACCTGTGGATTTGTAGTGCATTTTCCATATTACTATTGAGAGTGAATGAAATTGTTACACTGACTAAGGCGAAGAGCCGACATTTGTCATCTTCTCTCCTGTGCATTTCAATTAAAGTTTTTTTGAGTGCAGACCTCTTTGGTATTCTTAATTTGAAATATAGGTCCTGGCACTTAATTGCATTTGATAGGACATATCAATCTGCATCACCTACACATAAATCTGCAAAAAAAAAACATGAGCACACGTAGAGTTAGTGTAACAGAAAGGACCAATAATTGGGGTGAAACAAATACATGCTTTCGGGCTGTTCCTCACACAAAGGGGAAGCTTGAATCTGCAGTCAACCAAGGGTGAACTAACTCTTTAAAATAATAAGCTGCAGTTCTACATCTGCAGGCTGACTGAACTATACAAAACACTTTTGAAAGTATGTTATTGTGAAGACTTTTTTGTGTATCAACAATATTGCAGTGTCTGTGCTGGGTTGCTGCTGGAGGAGGGGCTCGTGTCACTAAAGAAATCACTGATGGATCCACACTGCACTGTGATCATTGAAGGGTTTGTACTGTGTGCTCAATAGCTGTGCATTTGACATACTTATCTAAAGATAAAAAGACACTCTTCAAACTGTTTATTTTAACTAAATTAAAACCATAAAACAAATTTATACAATGTGCTAATAAATTGAGCATAAATCTACAAAAATGTCATTAGGCCCAGTGAAAATAGAATTTCTGATCTGTTCAACTGTTCCAGTTCATATTTATCTAGTAAAGTGAGTCTTTATTTTTATTTTCAAAACCACCTCTATACATTCATAATATTAAATATCTGGTATGTGGAACCTGACGTTTAAAGGGATAGTTTTCTTTTATTTCATTATGTCTTCTGAGTGACAGTATGGACAACCTACAAATGCTTCAAGTGGAGAGGGGATATATTTAGCATATTTGTTGTCTTTATTTATTTTGGTTTCCTCCATGTTGATCAAGGTGGAGGTGCAGTAAACTCACTGACCAGTGCACAGAACAGGACTTGAGTCAGAGCTGCAATGAGAAAGTGAAGATTCACTTCAAACCAAAAGTTTTGGAAGAACTGAAAGAGTGAGATCATCTTATCATTTAGTATGTTTCTCTTTTAGACATTTGTGATCTCATTTATCATTAACATCTCTGTTTTCTAGGCTGAACGTCTTTGAACCGTCTGCACTTAATCTTCACCCCCTCCCAGTGTGTCAGTCTTGTGTTCACATTGTTGATAGTGATCAGTGGGTTCAGGTGGAGCCGTCAGTCTGTACAGATGGAGGAGGGTCAAAGTTCAGGATCAGCACTAAGGCGGGTCGATTCGAGTGCAGCAGGACCAGAATGCGATGGGTCTGTTCTGGTGACGTCACTCTCCAGTACTGTGCAGTGGATGGACGTTTCCTCAGTGCAGAGCTGAAGAGGCTTCAGTGTGAGCGAATTGGTCCAGTGATTGATGTGACCGTGATCTCAGGGAAACTGGAGGAGGCTCATCTGCCTCATTATGCCTGTTTAGCAGAGTCTCACCCCACTCTCAAAGATGCTGTGAAGATCCTCAGTGTTGAAAATGAGGGAATAACTTTGGAATCAGTGGAGCTAACTCGTTTTCATGCCAGAATACTCCAACCATCCTTTTGGCCTTCCACAGTGATTAAAGAAAAAGACATTCCTGTTGTACAGCATTTAGACCTTCTTATCTTCATAACAAATGAAGATCCTGTCATTCTCCATGTGTACTTTTTTCCACTGTTTGATACTTTTTCAAAGGAAAAAATTAAGCAGGAAGAAACTGCAAATAATCCTCATGTCCTTGAGATTGAACATTCCAGGTCTAACATGAAAATTCAAATGGAAACACCACACATTCTAAAAGTGTCCGGTGCCAGTGTACTTCCTGAAGAAGGGATTTCATTTTTAAGTAATATTCACCCAAAACTCTTCAAGATCAAGCAAAATGTAGATGGGGATATACAGATGATTCTCATCAGACAGCGGAATGAAAGGGTTACATGGAAAACAATAATTTGGAAAGACAAAATTAATCAGAAAAAAGAAGAAATGAGAGGTTTAATGGACAGGTAGGTGAATGCTGATATTTTTGATATACACTAGCTTTTATTCAAAGGGTTAAAAATGTGAAGAGTACTTTAGATATTATAATTAATAAAAATTCATGAAGAACTTTATTCCTGAAATCACTAAGCCAGGACACACTGTTTTATCATGTAATTCATAAAAAGATGCCAACAGATACTGTTTAATGCTAGAATATACTGTAAATCGATATATGAATTGAACTGATATTACAGTTTTTTTCAATTGCTAGGACACATTTCTCAATACTTAGGTCACTTTTTCAAAACTCTTCACACAGTTCTCCTTCTTGGCACAGCAGTTAATTTCACATTCAAAATGCACTTAAATCTACCAAAACACTTCATGTCTCAAATCAACTCATTCTTCCAGAACACTAGCAAAGGTTTTCACCCAGCAAACACACTTTGTCAGTCATAAAACACTGACCTAAAAACACTAACATCAGGTAGCATTATACGTTTTCTTTTGTAAAATTTCTTAACAAAACCATAATAACAATCTCTATTGTTTATAATTCACTGCAGTTTGTTTCATGAACCATGTTTACATAACAGTACAAAATTATTCTGAAGTTTTCCCCTTTGAATGGATGATAATGAAATTGATAGACTAATGCTAGTGTAGGTGTTTAGTTTCATCTAATTGCTTTGATAGTATTTGATTCTTTAGATTTAGAATATATTTCATTAAAATATTACTGTAGAAATGTAGCATATTTCTGTCTTATTCAGTTTTATATTATGTTATTGTTTTGAACTTAAGTTTAACAGTTTTGACAACAGTATGTAAGCATGTGCAAATTGTCCTGCAGGTAAACAGAGTTTTGGCATTTGTTGTGTCCAAGTGAGAAACTAATGTAATTTGAAAGATGTAGTCAGTGAATGCATTTTGTGCCAAAGCAATGATAAATGATCAGCAGTTTCTGTTGTGCTCGCTGTGTTAAGAGTTTTGAATAAGTGACCCAAGTATTAAGAAATGCGTCCTAGCGATTGTAAAAAACTGTAATTGAAAAATATAGGCAGTATTTTTGAAAACTAATTTAAAGTCCCCCTGTGGTGAGAATCAAGTTTGTAATGTCTATCTGGTGTTTTTAACATGCTTTAAGACAAACCATGTGCAAATTCATAAGTCAACACCATTGTTGAGTATTTTCTCTTTAAAACTGCAGTAAACCAAAGTCTCAAACCCGCAAATCGGTGGCGTTTCTGACGTCACAAACTACCTTGTAACCAAACACTTTTTTTGTGTAACATTTGCAACACATGAGCTGTTTGATTACATAGTCATAGCTAACATAGCAAAATGTAAATCATATTAATCATATTACCGTTATGTGTCTGACGTTTTAAAAAGTGATACCATTGTTCAGCAATTACCTCAGTAAGTTGACTGAGTGGATCTGGTCTTAGCTTGTGCGAGTGAGTGGAGGGGGGGCTATTTAACATATTCATATATCCATGTATATTAAATGAGGCAAGGGTGTAGAGTTATTTTAAGACATTAAGATTTTTTGTTCACAGGAAAAAAACAATTTAATTTAACGTAATTTAAATATGTAATTTTGGTGATCAAAGATGAGTTTTAAGGGATAAAAATGTTGACTGCAGGGGGACTTTAAGATAAAGAAAACACTCCAACAGTACCCACATAACCCTCAATGTCTTATAAAACTGCTGCAAAATATGTGTTGTCTGATAAAATCATTGAATAAGGAGAATATATAAAACATTCTGTCCAGGTTTTATTTATATATTCTCATGTCATAAATTAATTTTGTATCGTCCAGTTTGACATGACTTGGGTACATTTATGGTTTAGGCTAAGGGTTATCAAACCTGTCCTGGAGGACCCCCAGACATTTTGTATGTCTCCCTCATCTAACACACCTGATTCAACTCATCAGCTCATTAGTAGAGACAGCAAGACCTGACGTGGGTGGGTCAAATAAGGGAGACATACAAAATGTGCAGGGCTGGGGGTACTCCAGGACAAGTTTGAAAACCTCTGGTTTAGGTACTTTGTTAACTGAATTTTGACATTACAAAAAAATAATACAGTGCTATTTCTGTGTTTTTTAACACATGCACCAAATTGTGGTAAGGCTGCAAATATATTAAACTTTGTCAACCAAATTTGTGGGCTTGGCAGGTTGTCCACAGAAAGAAGCAAGTACAACCATGAAGGAAAGAAGCACAAGCCATGCAAAGGTACGGATGATACATATATAATTAATGCTAAAAAAATTATTTGGGTATTTGTTTACCTTAATCAGAATTAGTTAACATTATTTCTTTAACATTTTGTGAAATTAATTTTGTCGTGTAAAAACATGTAAACGAAGTGGTCATCCTTTATGTTTTATGGTTGCGTGAAGACAACAATTACTCAAATTTACTAGAATGATCATGTGTCACTAAAGGATGTCAGGAAAGAAACACATACTCCTTGATCCCCAATCACCAGTACTAAAGGGGGATGGAGGGGTAGGTTGGGAATCTAAGGGTCAGAAAAGGCCCCCCTTTAACAGGGGTCTATAAACTCTAGTGACACATTGGCAGCCAGACATAACAGCAATTTTATCCTATTGTTATGCTATTGTAGGGTTAGTTTACCCCAAAATGAAAATTTTTCCATAATTTACTTACACACAAGCCCTCCTAGGCGTATATGACTTTCTTCTTTCAGCCAAACACCACCATTATATAAAAAAAATATTCTGGATCTTCCAAGCTTTATAATAGGAGTGAATGGTACCCTAGATTTTGAAGCCGAAAAAGCTCATCCATTCATCATAAGACTAATCTAAATGACTCCGGGGGTTAATAAAGGACTTCTGAAGTGAAGCCATGCATTTTTGTAAGAAAAATATCCATATTTATAACTATATAAATTACAATCACTGGCATCCGGTAAAGGCTGCTCTTCTGCCATTCCGGAATAGGATGTAGGAGTAGCGTAAGCTTAGGTGAGAGTAGACGCCTCTTGCGGTTCAAACAAATAGGGCTGGGCAACAAACTCAAGCTCCTCTTCTCTAATTTTTAAAGAAAAAGGTCAGATTGTTTTAGACTTCTACTTCATGACTGGTGTTTTATTTTGCTCCATCCTCTGCACTTCTGCGTTCGTCAATACATCATGTGTTGGGTCAGAGGTCACTCTTCCACCGGAACTAGACTCATGTACAGCCGTTACCGGAAGCCAGTAAATATAGTTTACAAAGTTGCAAATATGGAAAACTTACAGCAAGATGGCAAGCAAGGTGCACATGTTTTGCTGAGCTCTGTCAGAACTATTTCAACTTGTACATTTTTTGCTACCTTCTCATAAACTGGTCTCAGAAATTCAAGTGACCAATTAAACACATTACTGTTGTGCTCAGGTTTTTTTTTTTTTTTTTTTTTTTTTTTAAATACACTCAAGATCAGCTCATTCAATGAGTCAACTGGCACATTTAGCAAACAAATTCTAAAGTTTGGAAACGGATCACAATTACGGTTGAAGGAACACCAAGGAACGAGGATGGGATGCTTTTCACATTACTCCAACCAAAAGTTTTCAAAAAAGGGTAAAGCCAAACGACAGTGAAAACTAATTCAGCTTTGCTGCAGGCGATTAACTCCTTAACAGAGAGGTTTGATTCTCAAGATAGGAAGCTGAAGAACATTGCAGACAAAATTAATCAAAACAGCATCATGATTGCGACCATCAACAAATCAGTGGAGTTTAATGCTGCAGAGATTAAGGAATACAAGCAAAAAATATCATCTTTGAAAAGCAGGCAGCAGTTCTCATGAAGTCTAATGAGGAGTTAAAGGTGGTAAAGAGTATGTTTTGTTTTATACATTTTTGCAATATTACTTGAAACTGTCTTTACTAAGTGATAAAAGACTATTTATTAGGTGCACTGAGAGGAATATTATTAATATACATCATCTGTGCACGAGGTAGGGCCTTAAAAACATCAGCCAATCATTTACGCAATCATCACGTAAACGATTGGCCCTCTGGCTTGTCAATCACTGTCATTGTGAGAGACATGCGCGGATTGGCCCTCTGGCTTGTCAATCACTGCCATGACGTTCCTTGTGAGAGACGCGCGGCTGCGCGGTCTAGTAACTTTCCACACTCTATAGGCGCCGCATGCAATGTTTTTGTCAGGAGACAGGAGTAACAACTGCAGATTATGAGTTATCTGCGGTGAGTCCGACATAATGAATCCACTAAGTGTGTGCGCGGCTTAACGATTGTAAGGCCGATTATGAATGTAAATTGATACTTAGGACTGATCGCGCTCAAACGCGTCCAGTCAGAGCCAGTTGCGTTCAGTCTGCGATTACAGTCGGTGTTCAAATTCCATGTGAAAGTATATAAATCTGCTTCAGGAGCAGGAAACTATCGCTGTATGTTGAGCACAGTCAGAATGTTTTAGCTAGTCCTAAAATGTGTGCCCGACTTAATAACACAGCGAATGCCGGTGGTAAACAAACACTCGTGCATGAGTTTTGGGAGGCGTTCACTTGAAATGTGAAGTGAGCTGTGAAGAAGGGGGTAGTCTTCCGCATGCGCTCATTTCAAAAACTCAGTCGGCGAAAACATCCTCTGTACCACCTTTAAGATTGAAATTTTCAGAGCTTGAGCATTATAAGCAGAGATGGAATCTTTGTATTAAAGGGATGAAAGAACATGCTGATGAGGATGCATGGATAGAGGTGGATGAACTTCTGGGTACCATAGCCCACATCTGGCACAGAAACTGGAAGATGTCTTTGATTCTGTTCTCTGGGTTGGGAAAAAGGAGAGTGAAAGACACTGTCTAATGATTGTTCAGTTTGCCATGCAGAGATACAGAGATGAATTCTGGAAGGTTACAAAGAATTTGCAGCTGTGCATTCACTGTGGAATCAGGTTCACAGAGGATCTGTCAGCTGAGGACCAGAGTGCTTGTGCAGCTCTTTGGCCACTCATCCAGGAAGCCAGAAGCACTACCAAGAAGATGTATTATAGCGACCCTTTGGGATACATCGATGGCCGTTTAATCTCAACTGACGATAAAAGAATGGGCTGATTACTGCCATGAATCAAAGAAGAGGCTGTAGTGAGAACTCAGTATGAAACTAATCTGACAGAGCATCAGTTCATATTTTTTTTGTTTGTTTTCTGTGTTAAATCCTAATATCTGTCATTATTCTATCCCCAGTAGGGATTGTTTATAGTGTTTTAGCTGTATTTCTTTTTCTTTCACTAAATTTTAGAGGTCTAAGAGACAGTACAAACAGACAAGCTACATTGTTTTGTAAAGAGAGAAAAGCTCAATGTGTTCTTTTGTAGAAAACTCATTCAGGTGGCAGTGATTGTACTTTTTGGTCTAAACATTGGGGTGAACCAATTATATTTGCTCATGGCATAACACTCAGAAGGTGTTGCACAATTTTCCTGGGAAACTTGTTAAGTCAAGATCTAGCTTGGATAGACATTGGTTATTTTGCATTCAAGAAATCTTTGAAATTTCCCTGATATTAGAGGAAACAAAATATGGTGACTTTAATATGGTGTATGATGAGTGGTTAGATAGGTCACCAAGTGAATATAATGTCCATTATTATAACAAAAGTGTGATATGATGGTTTATTAGATCCCTGGCATGAGTCAACCCCCTATTTAACACAGTTATCTCGGTTTAAACCTGATGTCTCTAGCAAGTCCCGAATTGACTTTTGGTTAATTTCTCATAATTTTTTGCTTTATCAAACTATATCTAGTATCAACAGCTCCCCTTACAGACCAGTTCAGTTGTGTTTATGATAAATCATAAAAATAAATCAACAAGTGTTATCAGAAGTTTAAGTCTAACCTTCTCGGAAATTAAGATTGGTTAAAGATATTGTTTCAAAAATTGTTAATGATGATAGATTGGTTTCCTGGACAAGTAAATGGGAATTCTTTAAATACAAACTTCACCAATTATACATTATTTTTTATTAGTAAACAGCTAGATAGATCTTATATTTTAGAAGAGACCTCTGTTATTAAAGAAATAAATTAATATTCTATCAAATTATGTTAAACAGAGGATGACAGATCAAGATCAAGAGGATGGAAAAGGGAATTCTGTTAACTTTAATCTTTGGGTTGTTCTAATACACAATTAATAGCTGAAGAAATAACCTATGGAAGCTTATGTGTAGCAATATTCAATTTGAAATTTAATATACAAAATGGCAATGTAAAATGGCAATGCATTTCTGTATTTAAATTTACATTTTCTATACCATATGCAATGTTTGAGCAAAATGATAATTCAAATTCAATAATATAATTTACATTTGCCATTTCCTACACTACTTTTAACATAAAATTTAAACATTTTAATGCTTTATAAGTTGCAATATTAAAATGAAAACGTACTACAGAAATGATTATATACGTTTAACACATTCAAGCAAAATTATAGCAAAATGATCCTTTAAATATTATTTTTCTTAATTGCATTTGCACTCACAGTGCAATTGCATTTTCATTAAATGTCCCGCAATGAACGTAGCAAAATTCAATGTGGATTTGAAAATGCATTTCGAGCCGATCATGGCGGCAGCAGAGCTATGAAGAGCTAGGCATAAACTGGCAGATGAAGCGGTTCAGTTCCCTATATTCACAAATTCAAGAAGTGCAGGACAAAGTTCATAATACCCATACACAGATTCCATCAGTATAAATCCAAACATAGCAAATTAACACAAATATACAAAGTATTTACAAATTCATAACTACTCAAGTCCCTTACTTTTACGAATGACCATTTAATGTGTAGGAAGTTTTTTTTAGCTTGGATCATCAAAGTCTTTAAGGAATGCCTGTAGAGCATTTTCCATAACTTGAATTGTATCCAGTTCTAAAAGAAAGAAATAAAACTCACCTCTAAATACAAATATAATTAGCACAAAAACAAAGGTTTGAGGAGCACAACAATGAGTTTTGATTGGTGTTGACCAGATCTCAATCCAATTGAGCATCTGTGGGATTTGCTGGAAAAAAAAAAAAGAGTCTGATCCATGAAGGCCCCACCTCACAACTTATCTGCTGCTAACATCTTGGTGCAGATACCACAGCACACCTTCAGGGGTCTAGAGTTGTCCATGCCTCGACAGTTCAGGACTGTTTTGGCAGCAAAAAGGGGACCAACACAATATTAGGATGGTGGTCATAATGTTATGCCTGATTGGTGTATATACTGTATAATACATATCTATTTTTATGTAATGGCAAAGCTCCATTTTCAGTGGCCATTACGCTAGTCTTCAGTGTTACATGATCCTTCAGAAATCAACACTTGGCACTGAAGAAAACTTTCTTATTGTTATTAGTTGAAAATGGTTGTGCTGTTTAATGAAGTATGGAAAGTGTGAAAGGGTTGATGAATAGAAAGTTCAAGGAACAGTATTTATTTGAAACCGAAATCTTTTGGAACACTATTGGAACTTACTGTTCTGTGGTTGTGGTTTTTTTAAACCATTAAAATCAACTTTTTATTTTTTTAGATTGGGGTGGCATGATTCTTCAGTACAAGGCTTCAGTCATTGACAGATTTAAGTTTGTGACAGAGTATCACCATCCATCTGATGAACGTGTGGAACTGGCCGCCCGTTACACTGAACCAGTGATCATTCAGAGGAGCAAAGAGCAAACTGAGAAATACTATCGTGAACTTGTGATGTTTTCTTTCGCTTCATCTAAGGTGTTATCGAATGACAAGAATCACAGCATCAGAATAGACCAGCTGTTCAGTCCCGACAGTGATGGAAACACACCAAAAACTGTGATTCTCAGTGGTGATTCTGGAAGAGGTAAATCCTTCACGTTACAGAAGATCATGTTGGACTGGGCTTCTGGAGAACTTTACTCTGAAAACTTTGATGTAGTCTTTCTGTTGAAGTGTGAAGAGCTGAAGTGTATTACTGATGTAAAGAGCTTGATTGATCTCTTGAGCTGGAGTAGCAGTTTTACATCGTATCAGATCTCGCAGATACTACAGTTAACACCAGAGAGAGTCCTCTTCCTCATTGATGGAATGGATGTTTTATCAACCTCTTATCCATCCATCACTCCCATGGAGCTGGGCTTCTTGATGCCTGAATCATTCATGCTTGTTACCACAAGATCTATAGCTGCTGATGCATTGATGAATCTCCTCACAGGACCTCAGCGTTTCACTGAGATCATGGGCTTCTCTGAGAGAGGGGTGCAGGAGTACTTCCACAAGTTCTTTCAGGACGAGCTGCTCTTCAAGAAAACATTTGAGAGTGTGAAGAAAAACAAAGGCCTAATGACTACCTGCTCTGTGCCTTTGCTGTGTTGGATGATCTGTTTTTGTCTGAAGAAACACTTTACAGATGATGATCATGTGATGGTAGAACTAAAGACAACCACCTCCATATATGTACACTTTGTGTCCACTCTACTGGAGCATCATGATCAGAGTCAGTCTGTCCTCACCATGCTGAGGAGTCTGAGTCAGCTGGCCGAGGAAGGGATGAAGAAGCGAGAAGGTATTTTTGTAGAGAAGACTGTGACTGCGACTGGCTTAGATCCTGCTACTAGTCTGTTCTTGTGTAAAGATAGTTTGAAAAGAAAAAACAGACAGGAGCCAGTGTTCAAGTTTATGCATCCAACCTTTCAAGAGTTTTTCACTGGTCTTTATTATGTTTTACTGGATGGAAAAAAGTCCTGGGGAAAAGTCAGTGGACTGTTGAACAAGCTGAAATATAAGGGTATAATCAACATACCATCTCCAGAAAGAAGATCAGAACCCATCCCATCGGTCATGATCTTTCTCTGTGGTCTTCTAAATGAGAAGGTGAGCAGCTCACTCTTTGAAAAGATCAAGTGGACTGTTCCTCACAAAATCAAACTGAAGAAAGACCTACAGGATAGTATCATTACAATGAAAAAACAGCACGGATGTGAACTGTTTGCTCTTCACTGTCTGTATGAGCTCCATGATCAGGTGTTCACAAGAAGAGCTTTGGCAGATTGGGTATCCATGGATCTGTCCAACATTTCCCTGAGGAGCACAGACTGTTGGGTGCTGCTGTACTGTCTTCAGTGCTGTCCACACATCAGAGAACTGAACCTCATGTACTGTGATTTAACAGCTGATAAACTCAAGATTCTTCAGCCAGCACTCTGTATGTGTGAGACTCTGAGGTCAGTGTGATGCAGAAACTCTTGTTGATTGAAATGTAATTATTTATTGAAACTTCCTAAAATACAAATTCAGAATATTTTTACCTAAATTATTTTTATGACAGTGACAAGACATAATAATAATAAAAATAATAATAATAATAATAAACAGGAAATTATATAACAGAGAGGACCTCTAAAGACCCACAAAACTGTGGGTTTCTTAAAATATGAGACATATATTTTGCCTTTGATGACATAGGTTTACTTTAGATGGTAGTTGTTTTAAAATTTCATATTTATGAATTGAAAATATTAAATTTAATATGAATATGACAATTGTAATATTTTCAAAGAAAGCACTGACATGTAAAAATATTTATACATTACAACATACATTAGTAATAATAATAAAAAAAAACATATACAGTATCGAAATGCACACTCAATTGTACTCAAGTTGCAAGAATATGTTTTGCCTTTCCTTGACATTTTTAGAGTCATTAAATCAGAAAATTTGCCAAAATGTTTGAAACCAAATAGATTTCTCCTCTTCTTTATCTTGGACATGCTTATTTGACATTGACCCATTTATCATATTTATGTCATCTTGGCTTAAATGTTTTTATATTAATTTCTAAATTAATTTTGTTTTTGACTCAAGGTTGTCAGTGAAAAACCTTCCAGAAGTTGGAGATTTGATCCAGATTGTTGGTGAATCAAAACTCTTGAAAAAACTAAAGTAATTTTAACAAACATCCTAATTCCAATAAAGCCGTTTGAACTAATAAATTATTGAATTTAAGTGAATTGTTGAAAAGTTATCTGGTTCTATGACTTGGTAGAGTTCAAGAGGATGAATACAGTGCTGAGAATCCCAGATGGACGCTTGATCTGTCAGTCACGCCAGGAGAAATCTTGTAAGAAAATATTGCACATAAAATATAATCTTTCTTATCAAGAATAATTCATAGCATAAGTATATATTCTTATATAGAAAAATGTATGTTGTAGAAAACATTAAATAAATGTTCCTCTGTGTTTTTCTTTGATTCAGGTTGACTTTGAGCTCCTCAGAGAAGAACAGAACCTTTTCACAGACTGAGATGCATTTTCACAGTTCTGTCATGACAACTCTCGGAGTGTTTGGTATGGTAATGGGCATGACAATGTAGATATTTTTGGTCTTGGCGGAATAGATCTGCTACGCTGCTGCTGCTTAATTGCTGCTGCTGCTGATTATTGCTGCTACTGCTGCAGAGCAAGTACGGGACTTGCTACTGCTAATACATACACGACCCGCTGCTGTGAGCAAGTAAGACATGCTGCTGCTGTACGATATAGCGTACATGAATAACCCCCCAACAGAGCAGGTGACATGATATTGGACAATACAAGCCGGTGTATTGTATGTCAGAGATCCCCCATCAAAGCAGAAGGCAAGATGATGATTCACCCTAACCCCCCAGCAGATCTGCCGCCCAAACATATGTACTGCTGCTGCTCCGAAGAGCCATAGGAACCGTGTGTATACTATCTATGTGTGCCCGGCCCATTTTTTGCCACGACAGTGGGCTGTAAGGCTTGGCTCTAGTGGTCTATTAGACTATGTGTGCCTGGGCTACCACGCCGAATGGCTTAGCTCTAGTGGCCTATGTCTATGTGTGTCTGAGCCAAAAGGCTAAAACATACCAATTAGAACGCGCATTATGTGTGCTTTAACAAATGGTAAAACATTGCAGGCTAATAGAGATGAGAAACCCTCCACGACCAACTGAGCAAATAATAGTATAATGACGTAGCATCGTTTGAAAATGTCATTGGACCCTGTGTACTCCTAAAAGTAAACTCATTTGGATGAACGGAAAATTAGGACTTCAACATGCCTCAGCTGACCCAGCCCGAACACGTAGGTACATGAAAAATCAGCCTTAAAGAGTTGAGTTGAGCAATACTATGAAACATTTAGATTTACAGTCATAATATGAATGAGATTAATAAAACTCAATATTTTTAATTAATATTCTATCTTGTCTAAGTTGCATTCTAATGCATTTCTATTATATCTTTGTCCCATATAAAATGGTTATTGCAACCAGTTGATGCAATTTGACAGTGAATCCCATAACATAATTTCTCAGCGTGCAACCGACTGTCGGTCCTCTATGGGATCAGATTCCCGCCAATAGTATTGCGGTCACGGATCAAAAAATAATACCACATGTATAACACGTGTAAAAATATATAGCACAAACTTAAAAAAAAATAATGCAAAATGATCGGAATGGCAAAGAACATGGTCACGGATCAAAATATAATAAACGTAAATCAAAAAATTAAAAGCACATTTAAAAAACATAACAAGCATGAATCAAAACTTTAAACACATTAAAAATGATATTGCACAAATCTTAAACTTGTGTTTATGCGTTCTTAAAAGTTGTTTTCCTTGCTTTTATTACTCTTTTCTTTCTGCTCTCTTTACATTTTCTGCTTATATTTTACTCTTTTGTGCGCTTGTGCAGTTTTTCTCTTTGCTCTTCTTTCTACGTTCTGCTCTTGCTTTTCCAAATGTTGCAGTTCGAGTTTCATGTAAATTAGGCTGGGCTTAAGCGCCACCATTGGTCCACTAGTTCTAGATTGACAGCTCCTCCTCTAGCCAATCAATCGAAGGGAGGGAGATGACATCACTTCAATGCGACCCATACTGATGCTCACACTCATACAGGAGAAGATAACAGTTTAATCTGAAACTTTACAAGGACTTTCAATCTGTAAAGTTATCTGAACTATGGACAAATAATTCCTCTTTTTGAGATACTCTTTTTATTGTGCAGTCTACTTATGATTGTTAATCTTTATGTTCATAATATATGGTATTTGGTGTTAAAATATTACTTGGCTCATGGTGCTAATATGCTAAGGCTACTGTAGCTAATATATTTCTTAATTGTTGTTAAACGATCATAGGTAAATTAATTCTAAGACTGAATGTATCATCTCTGCATTGACTACGATAGTGTTACAGAGAAGATAGTTACAGAAACCAGGTGGATTTGATATGCAGTGATTTATTCACACATTTATTGTGTTTAATTACATAACTACATAATTGCACAATACTATAAGATTAATGTTTTAAATAAAAACAAAATTACAGATACAGATATGTAGGTGGCGAAAAGTTCATTCAAACTTCTCGTTCAAATCAGGAATTCATTAATGAAACACTGCTGTGTTGCTCAGAGACGAGCGAAGCTGTTCTGCTGTGACTTTGTTTGATACTCCTTTCATTAAAATAGTGCAAAAACACATTCAAAATTAACTTATAGCTATATTGATTTATACAACAGCTCAATAAACATTTGCAATTGCTCTAATATTGGGGAAAACACTGATGTACGGTGTTCATATTAGGACTTCCTCACACCTCAGTCATACACCGAAAAGGCGTCATGCCTCAGACTAAAAGGCTTCAATCATCGGACAAAACGGCATCGCGCCTCAGACTTAAAGGCTTCAGGTCTCAGGAAAAACGACGTCAGGTGTCAGGTCTCGTACAATTAGGCATCGAACTAAACAGCCTCAGACCAAAAGGCTTCAGACTAAAAGGCATCATTTTTTTTTTTTTTTTTTTTTGTATAGCCTAACTTTCTGTTGGCTTTTATCCCATCATATGTCGTCCTTCAGTTGTCTTTTTCTTTACTGTTACTATTCCCAAATTAATTTAAGGTGTGTATGTGTGCATGTTAATTATGTAGAATCTATCTGTTGATGGTATTCATGTGAATAAGAAAAGAAAAGAACAGAAAAGAACATGCCGATTTTCACATTGGTCTGCAGAAAAACAGCAACGGGCTGAATGAAAATGTGACTCTTCCAAAGATAGTGGTATTCTGTTTTTATTGTAATCTTTTATGCATTCCATTTTTATTTTTATGTATTTGTTTCCTTTTTATGTAAAGCACTTTGAATTACCATTGTGTATGAAATGTGCTAAATAAATAAAATCGCCTTGCCTAATCGATTCTCTGACAGTAGGTGCCGCTGGAACAGCAGAAATAAAGCCGTTTCCTTGGTAACCTACGTACACAAAGCAGCTTAACTTATAACTACGCATTCAAATAGCTCAAAATATTTTTTTTTTTTACCTGTCTTATAAAAATGAAATAAAACAAAATGGTTATTGTAGTTAACCATGGTAACCACAAATTAACCATGGTTTTGTTATACTATAGTTTAAGGTATTTGTAGTAAAATTATTGTTATACAAATAGCCTATCAATCCAAAAAAAAAAAAAAAAAATCATAGTTAACACACTTTTAACCATGGTTAATTGTCATATGTGTTCGCAATGCAAGCTAGTTGCAATGTGTTATTTTGCTAACTTTTTATAGCCTACATGCAAATAAAACTAGTGAATAATACAAATTTACAAAATAATCTCAGTGGGATATGTTTTATACAACTCAGTGTAATATTTAACTGAAAACTGCGTGCACGTGACATCACATTGAGGCGGGGCAATTCGCTTCTTTCTAAGTCCGTTTCGTCTGATGCCTTTGAGTTTGATGCCTTTTAGTCTGAGGCCGTTTCGTCTGAAGCCTTTTGGTCTGAGGCTGTTTAGTTCGATGCCTAATTGTATGAGACCTGACACCTGACGTTGTTTTTCCTGAGACCTGAAGCCTTTCAGTCTGAGGCGCGATGCCGTTTTGTCCGATGACTGAAGCCTTTTAGTCTGAGGCATGACGCCTTTTCGTTGTATGACTGAGGCGTGAGGAAGTCCTAATATGAACACCGTACTGATGTGAAGGCTATTGCTTAACTTTATAATTTTATAATCTCAGTGTTAAAATGTGATCAAATTCATAAACCAACACCCGTGTCAATGACATACTGTACATGGAAGACAAAATCTATAAATCTGTTTACAGGAAAACAATACATGACAAAATATGCACAGTTTACTATTACGAGCAACATACGATGATCTAAACCAGTGGTTCCCAAACTTTTCAGAGTGGAGTACCCCCTGAGACACTTACCATCCTTCTGCGTACCCCCTCTCTTCCACTTAGATTGTAAATTTTCCATTAAGGGACAATATTTGCCCCCTAAATTGACTTTCTAGTGCAGTTTTTGATCTTTATGAATACCTTTACAACAATAATAATGTTTTAAATTAAAAAATGTTCAATAGAGAAATATGCAATGCTAAAAACGTGAAAAGTGATTATTTTAAATACTAAAACCGCCAGTAGATGGCGGTAAGTCACTGTCTTAATGTCTGAGTCATCGAGTCATTCATTCAAAGAAGCAAGTGGCTGTATTTATGAATGAATCATGACTTTCACGAACAATTCATTCAAAGTTGCAGATTCGTTCTCGAAGCACTGCTGTGTTGTAATCCTGCTGTTGTTTTCGTTGCAAAATAGAGCAAATACTGACAATACTGTGAAGAATAACACTTAATATTACCCCTTTGTTTGTTGAACTGTTGTGTGGATATTTGGATTTGCTTTCTTGCTCATATAATATTATCAACATTAAAAACAAGAACTCACAAAAGGTAGGCTATGTTTTGTATCAAGAGTTTGAATCTTAAATTGATATTTAAGCCCGTTTTGTGCCAGGCTATTGTTCTTCGTGCTAGTAAGTGCTAAATCTGCAGGTACAGAATGGCAGTATGTTGCGCGTTTTGCTCAGGCTGCAGACTCCCCACGCAACCTATACTGTAGGCTATATGCACCCATATGTGCGCTGCATGTGGAAATGGACTCTGTCAGATTTGACCGCAAAAGATATGGTATTTTGATTGGATGTCATATGGCATATTGTACCTGTTAGAAAATACATGATCAGTTTTAATGTTATTTTAATGTAGAGAAGAATTAAATGAATGGCAAAATTCTGCATTTTGTTCGCGTAATGTTACCCCCTCTGTCACCTCACGTACCCCAGTTTGGGAACTACTGATCTAAACAATTGCCATGGCATATCTTACTTTAAATGTAATTCACGAGCAAATATATTAGCCTAGTAAGGTAGGTTTCATATGTTATATTCTCTTGTGCAAAAGACAGGAATAAAAGAGACAACAAGCAAGCATATTATTATTAATATTATTGTATGAATACTAAAAATATCTAACAGTAACATAACAGGTATAGACGAGCCAGGCACACATAAGAGTGATGTTGTGAGGCTGCTGCATGGTGGACGCTGCGTTTCACGGTGCCAAGTCCAGTTGTAGGTGCATTAAAGATTAACAATGATAGATCGTCAGACAGGCACAACTGTGACAGGTTGTCGTTAGGATGGTAAATTTAACAATAAAAGATTGTCCAGGTAGAAGTAGCCTATATACCGGTGACAGGTCGAGTTGCAGGTACATATGTATGAAGGTACATATGTACATATGTTATAATGTATATATATACATTATAACAGTGTCCTGCAACAGAAAGAGTTTACCACAGCTCGGAAATTGCCACCTGTGATGGTTATCTTCTCCTGTATGAGTGTGAGCATCAGTATGGGTCGCATTGAAGTGATGTCATCTCCCTCCCTTCGATTGATTGGCTAGAGGAGGAGCTGTCAATCTAGAACTAGTGGACCAATGGTGGCGCTTAAGCCCAGCCTAATTTACATGAAACTCGAACTGCAACATTTGGAAAAGCAAGAGCAGAACGTAGAAAGAAGAGCAAAGAGAAAAACTGCACAAGCGCACAAAAGAGTAAAATATAAGCAGAAAATGTAAAGAGAGCAGAAAGAAAAGAGTAATAAAAGCAAGGAAAACAACTTTTAAGAACGCATAAACACAAGTTTAAGATTTGTGCAATATCATTTTTAATGTGTTTAAAGTTTTGATTCATGCTTGTTATTTTTTTAAATGTGCTTTTGATTTTTCGATTTACGCTTATTATATTTTGATCCGTGACCATGTTCTTTGCCATTCCGATCATTTTGCATTATTTTTTTAAGTTTGTGCTATATATTTTTACATGTGTTTTTAAATTTGTGATTCACGTTTATTATTTTTTGATCCGTGACTGCAATACAATTGGCGGGAATCTGACCCCATAGTCCTCACATATTAACACAAATGAAACGTATGGCTGCGAGCGTGTAAAACGTTCACTTCTCTCAGTAGCGAACTCAAGTTCGGCTACGTCAATGGCTGACCACCACACTGCAAAGTGTCTTTTATTTACGCTCCTGTTAATGAATACCTCGGCATTTTAAGCAAAGAGAGATTCCTGACAGTCATGCAGCCACCGCTCAGATCAACAAAGCGCGTCCATAATTCGGCTACACTTCCAGCCGCTGCAACACGCCGCATAGAAAACGCCTAATGTTATCCAGAGCGCAACACGTTTATACTATACAGATTATAACACAAAATACACATTAAGCATATTGAGGCGCTCTTGCTTCGATGGTGAACTGCCTTGGCACGCTCTAGTGTAATCAGAAATGATAAATATCATTATATGTGAAATCCATTAATTAAATGACTTACCGACCTTGCAAAATCGCTGTTCGTCCTGTAGTATGAAAAGTATATGCCCAATAAAATCCGAATACGCTGCTCATGTACTTAGTATGTAAATACGATGAAAACATTGTTTGCATTTTAATCATGATATTCACATTGCATGATCACTCATTAGCCGACACAAACTCATCTCACTCAATAGCAACAGGTTACTTTAGCCCTGCACGCACCGCAACGTCTGCTGCGTTCTGTTATGTTGTTGATATCCGCTCCATTGCTATCTGAATTGTTATCCATACTGCTGCTGCTGCTGTACAAAATACTTGCTGTAGCTCCGTTAGAATGTGATACAAGGCGAAACCTGTTTCCGTTTAAGTTCAGCAAGCTTGTCTCTGTATCGTTATACACATGCATACGCGCTAACTGCTAAAATGCTTAGTAATTCTCTCAAAGCATTAAACAGACTGTTGATATGACATAGAATTGGTAAAGCAGACTACGCAAAATGCAGTGATATATGGTGCGTTCAAGTCTTCCTGGGAAGTTCGTATTTACGAGGTGGGAAATCGTGTGTACGACGGTAGGTGCGTTCAAGTCACTTTCGTCGGAGTATGATGGCGGTGTGCCTTCTCTAAATTAATTACACAAAATAACAACACTTCTGCTTCTAGAAAATGTAGAGCAAAGAATGTGCATTAGTTGTATGTTGCTTTTTTATGTTTTTTAATTAATGTATGAAGCTGTTGTAAACTTTATTGTTGCATATTACATTTTTATATTGTGATGCTATTGTATTTTTTTGCTGGGAATCAGCTTACTTTGTTGTAAATAGAAAAGCCTGACAATTCAATGCTAAATACCTGTAATATTGTGGTATTTCGCCATGTTTCTGACTGACACGCCCCCAACTCGTACAGATCGGAGCTTAAAGAAAATTACGAGCTTCCCACTGGTATTTACGACATTGTGGTGGCATTCATGTCAGTTCTGCTCGTAAATACGATCTTTCCGACATGACTTGAACGCACCAATAGTGTAAAACCCATGTACTTATCTTAGATGATTCTGAAGCACGCTGCTCATTGGCTACTAAAACAGGAGGAACCAATCATCTGTGACCTATAGATAATGATGTGATAATAGAGTGCCCCAGGGATGACGCGTTTTTGAAGGCCAACCCGGAAGTTAGCAGCGCACGGGTTCCCTCGACTGAAAGCCTATTCATTTTTCCCATAGACTTTTGGAAAATCGCAGAAAATAAGCTCTGTGTTTAACAAAGGGGTTATGACACTTTCACGTTTTGTCTATCAAGATAATATTTACAAGTTAACACAACATTTATAGATTTTGAAGCCTAAATAAAGTCGTCAGATATAAAAGGCTAACAGTAGGCTATAAACGGACTACAGCACACCATGGTCGCGGATCAACGTCGTCACCACCAAGCGTCCTCAAACTTTATTTAGAAAACAACTCTATTTAAAAACATGCTCACTGATTATATATGCGCTGTGTATGAATACTTATCCACTTTTTCATGAGAAATGCTGTCCAAATGTCCTTTGTCATGATGATGTCTTAAGTCCCCGCCAAAGGAAGTAGTCCCTTTTAGCAATTTGTTAACAACCGCCGATTTTAAGACACAGTAAAAGTTTAAAAAATTCACAAGTGGGTTATAACTGGTGTGTTTTATGTCATAGATCAAAACGTGAAAGTATTTAGAGGCTTTGTTTACCACAGACCTTATTTCAGGCGATTTAGCAAAAACACATTAAAAAAAACCCATAGACTTTACGGCGTTGGAACTGGAAGTCCTAAAATGCTAACTCGCTTTCGGGTTTTGCCTACAAAAACGCGTCATCCCTGGGGCACTCTATTAGCAGGTGTGTTAAAGGACCTATTAGCCAGCGCCATCTAGAGTTTCATGCCAGAACTTTGTATTTATCGAAACCGCAAATCTAGTAAAGTTTTTAATTGTAATATTTTAATTAAAAAAATACACATTTATAATACTATACTTTGTGTTATATTACTTGGCAGTAAATAACAAAAAACTTATTACCATAACATTGCTGTGAGGGTGTTTACAACTGCTGAGGGAGTGATGGTCAATATTTTTCCCTCTGATGTAAAGTTGTGGAAACATTATCATAGATTTTTCTTTTAGAGCAAATGCAAATACAAAAATTACATTTGCTGTCATCTCCCTTTTACTGCTATAGAACTTTACCCAACCATGATGACTTCCACTTCTGAGAACCCCGGAAGTGTGAAAAGGGTCCATGCGTCATTTCCAGCAATCTTAAATATCAGTCTTGCATGTTCACACTCAGAAATATCCAGCACTGACTGGACAATCTTCTTACAGAGAATCAGCAATGCAGGAAAATTAGCACAAGAGTAAGATGAGAATTTTTTTACAATTACACTGATGATCTTATCAGTAGCTTTAATGTTATTCATACATGTAATGGTCACATGCAATTTTTGCAGCTCTTCAGCTCTTGAGGATCATGTCAGTTTGCTGCTGTCTTCATTTTACTCAGTGGGTTTGAAGAAGTTGGATCTGAAGGTGTTCAGTCTGAATGAGAGCTGGGCTTCTGGGATCATTTCCCTCGTCCAGACCTGCACCAGTCTACAGGAGATCAGGTAAGAGCATTTGCTGTTATCTATGAAATTGATTTCTGTCATGTCCTCTGATGTGGCACCACACATTGGATTATTGGATGTTATTGGATGCTTAATGGGTTATTTCACCCCAAAATGAAAATTCTGTCATTAATTACTCACCCTCATGTCGTTCCACACCTGCAAGTCTTTTGTTCATCTTCGGAACACAAATTAAGATATTTTTGATGAAATCCAAGAGGTATGTGACTCCTCCATTGACAGCAATTTAACCACGACTTTCAAGGTCCAGAAAGCTACTAAAGACTTCATTAAACAAGTTGGTGTGACTACAGCGGTTCAACCTTACTGTTATGAAGCAACAAGAATATTTTTTGTGTGCAAAAACAAAATAAAAATAACGATTTTATTAAACAACAATCCTCCTGATGCAGGAGCCAGCCAATACTGACAGGGTAGAGAAGATATTGTTTAATGAAGTCATTATTTTTTTGTTTTTGTGCAGAAAAAGTATTCTCATCGCTTCATAACATTAAGGTTGAACCCCTGCAGTCACGTCAACCTTTAGTTTTGGTCTGTTCCTCGCACACAAAGCTATTGTATATCTTCAGATGATTTGCAATATAGAGGCCAAAATATGGACCAATTTTTATGATGATTTTATGGAACTTATGGAACATATTCAAGAAGCGCTGACAATTATTTTCTTCAGAATGTGTCATTTTGTTAAAGAATTGAAAGTTTTGCTATGAAAGCAGTGCAAAAAATTAATAGCCTATTATGATGTTTATGTAACATTAATATTGTAGTGTCAGTGTCACTGGATTGCTGCTGAAAGAGGGACTTGAGTTACTGCAAAAATCACTGACTGATCCACACTGCATTGTGACCATTGAAGGGTATGTGTGCTCAATGTGCTTTTTTAGTCTAATGCCTAGATGCATTTTAACTAGATTAAAACCACAAAACAAATTATAAATTACTTAGTGATCATCATAAGAATTAAAAATCTACATAGCTTTTATCAATCACCATATTGGTTATAGTATGCATACATTTTTAATCTGGTTTTCTCCATGTTTATCAAGGAGGAAGTGCTGTAAACCCACTGATCAATGCACAGAAGAGGACTGGAGTCAGAGCTGCAATAAGAAAGTGGAGATTCTTTTTGAACCAAAGGGTTTGGAAAAGCTGGAAGAGTGAGATCATTTTAATTTATAAAAGTTTTCAATATGCTTCTCATTTATATATTTATCATCTCATTTCATCATTATCATCTCTGCTCTCTAGGCTGAACATCTCTGACTCTGAACAGTCTGGACTGGATCTTCACTGTCAGTCTTGTGTTCACATTGTTGATAGTGATCAGTGGGTTCAGGTGGAGCCGTCAGTCTGTACAGATGAAGGAGGGTCAAAGTTCAGGATCAGCACTCAGGCGGGTCGATTCGAGTGCAGCAGGACCAGAATGCGATGGGTCTGTTCTGGTGACGTCACTCTCCAGTACTGTGCAGTGGATGGACGTTTCCTCAGTGCAGAGCTGAAGAGGCTTCAGTGTGAGATAATTGGTCCAGTGATTGATGTGAGCGTGATCTCAGGGAAACTGGAGGAGGCTCATCTACCTCATTACGCCTGTTTAGCAGAGTCTGACCCCTCTCTCAAAGATGCTGTAAAGGTCCTCAGTTTTGAAAATGAAGGAATAACCTTAGAATCAGTGGAGTTGACTCGTTTTCATGCCAGAATACTCCAACCAGATTTTTCTCCTAAAACAGTACTTATGAAACTAGGGATTCCAGTGAAAGTTCACTGTGATCTACTTATCTTTATGACAAAAAAGAACCCCATCATTCTCCATGTGTATTTTTTCCCATCTGATTCTGTTTTTGCAAAAAGAATTAAAACAGAGGAAAAGCTAAGTCATCAAATCAAGTGTTCAAGACCAGAAACCCCACTGCAGATGATGAAACAACACAGTCTTGAGGTTCCTGGTGCTTGTATCCAGCCCAAAGAGATCAAGCTAAGAGGTGACATCGAGCCTAACTTCTTTCAGGTCAAACAAACTCTGGTCGATGACATCAATATGACTCTCACCCGAGTGGATGATCAGAAATCTGTATGGACTGCAACAATTTGGAAAGAATTGACCAACATCAATCTAAAAGCAGAGTCAAGTTGTTTTCAAAATGTACATAAGACACCACAAGTGCCTGTCAACTTTGATAAAGCTCAATTTTTTGATAAAAACTGGTGCGATCTTATAAAATGCGTTAAGAATGTGAACGCCATTGCAGATAAACTGCTTCAGAGGCAAATCATTCAGGATGAAATATATTCTGAAATCACACATCCCAGTTCAACCAGTGAGGAAAGCATGAGAAGGATCTGCAGCGTAGTGCGTAAAGGCAGTGTCACGGTGAAGGAAATCTTAATCTCTGTTCTTCTGGAAGAAAATCCCAACCTTTTAAATCATCTGCCTTTATCTGACTCTTAATCTTTTTTGCTAATAACTGTACATGTATTTTACATGATTTGTGAAATGACATGAAAACTACAGGTGACCAATGCACTTGAGAAATCACTCTACTACAGCTTTTAGAGAAAAGTATGTCAAATCATGTTCGTTGTTGGAATGAAAGAAAATGCAAATGGTCTGCTTGCCTGTAAAAATAGAGAAAACAAAAAGTCACCTAGACAGCTGCAATATATTTTCTTGTCTGATAATACCATTGAATAAGGTGAATGAATGCAAAAAAAAAAGTTTCTGTACAGGTTTTATTTCTATACAGTTGTGTTGTAAATTAATCTCATTGTTTCATACTTTGACATTTTAGGTACATATTTAGTTTAACCACTTCTTTAATAAACTAAATGTGACTACAAAAAAGTAATTCAGTGATATCTGTGCCATAATTACACATCTCATACTAACTGGAAGGTAACTAGTGGTAGTAACAATGTTAATTCAATAAATATAAACACACCTGCAGTCTTGTATCAAAAGATACATTTGTGTGATTCACTATGGTGATCATAATCAAAGCAATACATCCTAAACTAAAACAACCTTTAAAATTCTTACAAACGCAAATGTACAAAGAGCTTAAATCCTGTAAAAAAAATTAAAATGTGTTATTTACAACAAGTACATTTTTTGCTCAGTACAGCTGTACACAAAATGCCATCCATAATCATTTAGCAGACAGGCAATGTACCTGACCATCTATTACCAGCGTGAGGTTTGTAGCACTCATGTGCATTAAAATTAGCTCATTTCTGCAAATGAAGTTCAGAAATGGGAATGCATGTTTGATCAGCGGCAGGAGGGCAGCGTGACTCTCTGCTCGTCCATCCTCTTGGCCTGTGAGCGCATGATGAGGCTGAAGAAGTCTTCATCTGGGACGGTGGGGCCACGGGTGGAGGGCAAAGGTGGGGCACACCGCTGATCGTCCAGACGGGACCCCTGAGATGGAAAGAGAATAAGATTAAAGGCTTAACTGAACCAATGAACTTCCTTTCCTACAGCTGCAATTTTTCCCTTATTCATTCATTTTTCTATGAGACACCCATCTAGTTAATACAAACACATTGTCTCACCTGGCACTTGACGAGCATGTCAAAGAACTGGTCGTCTGGTTCAGTGGCGTCTGTGCTAGCCATGACCTGGCTGAGGATCATCTGTCTGCTGCTAGTGCTGCTGTGTTCAGATATGGTGCGCAGGCCGGGCAGACTGTTTCCTGTTTCTGCCCTCTGCTCGTCCAACCTCCTGCCCTGAGCACTCGCCAACAGTCTGAGAAACGGCTCCTGACCTGGAGTTGCAGCCGACTCTGAGAATGCTAGAGACATAGAAATTGTCATTTTAATTGCTAGTTTGATTGTCAAATTTAAGAAAGTAATGAGAAAGAAGAGTGCCTAACATTTCCTGATGGTTGTGGGAGGGGTGGTGGGTGGAGAGGAGCAGCTAGAATTGACAGAGAGATGGTTCCTCCCATCCTGTATGGCACACCGCTGGTCATCCATCCTGTTGCTCTGGAAACGACTCAGTAAGTCAAAGAAACCCTCGTCTCCTAACATGTCTGTACTTCCATGCTGAGGGGAGAAAGGTCAAATGTTAAAACAAACAAACAAACAAACAAAAATCTCTCCGCCTTCTATGAAGAACTGAGAACACTTGCAATTTTGTAACCAGAAATTTAAAATTATGAACAAAGTGTTCCCTCATCCCTAACAATTAATGCAAAAAAAAAAAAAGAATATGACAGATGTTTCCTTCATACACACACACATATTATATATATATATATATATATATATATATATATATATATATATATATATATATATATATATATATATATATATATACATATATATATACACAAAAAAAGTTATAAAAAATATTACGATTTGTTTGTTAATTGAAATAAATTTAAACAAAATGTAAATATTAGATAATAAAATGATCAAACTTTCACTTGAATGAAAATTATAAATGTCTTAGCAACTAAATAAAATAAGTTTAAGTTGAACTACTAACAATTACTATAACTGAAATAAAAAATAGAGATTAATAGAGAGTTTAATATAGAATTAAAAAGCAAAAACTAATAAAAATGACAAACAAAATCACTAAAATAAAAAAAGAATTCAAAATATGAATACAATAATACTAAAATAACACTGCTACCCACTGGGCTATGGGGTTTGTGGTTTTTTCTGTGGTCGACTTAGTTATTAGTTAACATGATCATACAGTCTATGTGATGTTGATTTCTTTGGAATAATATGCACTCAATCATGCACAATAAAGATCAGGAATGGCAATAAAAAAATAAAATAAAATAAAAAAAGTAATTTTGGTAACACTTTACAATAAGGTCTTATTTGAATATATTAGTTAATACATTAAGTAACATGAACAACAAACTCTTTTTACAACATTTGTTAAACATTGTTAATAAAAATGTTCGTGTTCATGTTAGTTCACAGTGATGAAATGCTGTACAAGCATTGTTCATTTATTAGTTCATGTTAACTAATGTAGTTAACTAATATTAACAAATGAAATCTTATTGTAAAGTGTTACTGTAATTTGAGTATTCTATTTGTATTAGTAAATGTGTTGAAAGTACTTTGTTCTGCTGAGCTTCCCGTGTGTTGCTGGTATCCTGCAAAATTTTGCTGGAGCCGCTCTGAAGTTTGTGCTTTTTTCCTCTGAAACGATTGACAAACGAGAGCTTTGAAGAGGACTTGGCCATTGTGGATTTGGACTGCTTGAAGAGGATGTCACTGGTCCACTTTTGACCCTGCAGAACAAAGATTCAATTATGAATTCTGATGCCGAGATCTGAAAACACGGATTCCCTGAAAATAGGGAAATCGCGCTACGTCCCCTAGGCGTTGCTATGGGGAATGCCTGCAGCATTACCGGTGCCTGAAGCTTGAGTCTAAACACGGCAATGAACTTGACATTGGCAGGCGTTAGCCTATGACAGCACTTCTCAAATTCCGGATCCGGACCCGGAGGGAATTCAATCCGGACCCGCCTCCATTTCGTATTTCAACAGCAGTAACTGTGTGTAAGGGATTAAAAATCTGGATTTCTTACTTTGAAAAATGCATGTCAAAATCATTTGTTTAGTGTTTGTCTTTTTGGAGATGGTCCGAAATTAAAGCGAAGGCGAGATATTTAAAGTTTTCCTCCGTGATTCGGTTGCCATGACATCCAGTGAGCATATACTTTTGATGTAATAAATAATTTTGGTGAGCATTTATTATTTTCAGACATCAGGCAACGTAGGCTAATGACTCAATCACTCAGTTAACGAAACAAACACAAGTGCGCGCTTTGGAAGAATTCAAACAGTAGTTAGGCTAATTTTGTAAATTTAAGCCTCAAAATGGTCAAATTTGTTATTAAAGGAGAAAAGCTAAATGTGGAAGATAAAATGACACGACACAAGAAGAGTCGCAGCATCAGCAGCAAAGGTAAGAAGAATGGAAGAATCAGTTTGCTGTTAGGCCTAATGAGCGAGATGGGCAGCCTTCCTGTTTGCTCTGTAGTAAAGTACTTGACAAGCAAAACCTACAATTTCAGAAGACTGAACTGTGAATTCGATGTGTTTGTTTGATGTATTTTAAATCAGTAAAATAACCGCATCAGCGCACCCGCGGCTGGATGAGCCCAACTCTGCGCGCGCTTGCGGATTCGATGCTGCGCGAGGGATTGCGACGTGACAGAATGCTTGATATCGTCAGAGATTGTAATTAGCCTACAGTGCGCTCAATGTTGTTTGTAAAAAGAGCTGAGTAACATTTGCTTATTAAGGCGTTTATGTGATTGTTTGGGGACTATTGCGATGCTGTTGAAAAGAGTCAAAGTCATACAGAATTAAATAGCAACTTAAAGTGATTGTATATACAGTTTGTGTGTTCATTGAGCATTACTGATTATTATTGTAAAGCTAATGTCAGTAAGTTAGTTTTTATTTGTTATTTATTGTGTGCAACATCTTAGTATAATAATAGTATTATCTGCTAATACCATAACATTAAATCTGATTGGTTTGCATTGGTGACGTCATATGCAAATTATATGCGGACCGTGAGACCTGCACTTGGACCATTGTGCGGACCACTGGGAAAAAAGTTTGAGAACCACTAGCCTATGACGTCATCATCAGTGCAAACGAGAGTATAAAAGGGCACCTGTGAAATACGTCAACCTCTTTCTTGTCTTCAGGGTACGTTTGTTTGAACGTGTCTAAAAGTGTGTTCTCCGTGTCAGCTTCATCTGACACCTGATGACACACGATGTGCGTTATGAGCATGCACACTCAGTCCTCAAGGGGGCTGATTGCGTGCATTGTGAGCACCTCCCTATGAGAAAGCTTTGCTCTTGCCTGTCCGTTTTCTCAAGGGAAACTGGGGTCATGAGGCTCGCAGATGGAGCTTGTGGATGAATTTGAGAAAGGTATAAATATTTCTCATTCATCTGCAGCTAATGAGAGAGAGCTGCAGGTTTGCCGATTGTGATGATGTGTTGTCTCTCACATCATCTTGTTCCGGCAGTGAGCGCGCTCCTGACTTTGAGCCATGAAGAGCAGGACAAGGCTGATGAGTTCAATGATATTTCTAAGTGATCTCAGCCCGTCTGCCCCGCATTTGAAGAGTTATTGGCAGTCATGTCCTGCACTACATCGAGATTAGATCTGCCATTGAAACAAGAGAAATGCAAGCTCCTTCATAGCCACCTCCATAAACGTTTCTTGTTGGGACATAGTTGTCTATCTCTCGGTGGGTGAGGCATCTGCATTGAAGGCTCCGTCTCTGCCTACTAAACCATTGCGCATCACTTTGCGCCTTAAAAGGAAGAGCATATGTGACAGAAGCTCAGGCCTGTGCGATGCTGCACACTATGGCTAGGTTGCAGGCCTACCAGGCCGATCTGCTCAAGGACCTGGACCAGGGGCTCCCCCCTGAGGCGGTAGAGGAGCTGCGCTGCACCATAGCTTCTGCTCTCTGTGCCATTAAACAAACTGCCACTGCAAACGGTCGATCTATGGCAGCATTGTGATGGAGACATTTCTGGGTGAACCTGGCTGACCTTGGGGAGAAAGAACAAAAAACGTTCTCCTCGATGAGCCGGTTTCGCCATCTGAGCTTTTCGGCACATACGTTGAGACAGGGTCAGGAAGGCACGCTCTGCTGATTTTAAGACCTTTATATCACCCCGTGAGGGGGTCTGGCCCATCCCAGTCTCAGGACCAGAGACAGGACCAAAAGGTTACCACAGCCTCTCGTGCTCCTCCTTCTTTGAGGAGTAGAACGCAGTTAAGGCCTGAAGCCAGGGGGAGAAGAAAAGACCTGAGGGAAGTGATCCAAAATAAAACTTTTTAATGTCCCAAACTCCCAGATTCTTGAGAAGCTCCGGTCTAAGATTGTTGCTGGTGCACCTTAGGGATGAGGACTCCTTTGAGTCTGTTGACTTAGCTCAGCCGATAGGGCACTCATCCCTTCAGCAAGGGTAGTCTGTTCCCCATAGCGACCCCTAGAGGATGCAGTGAGAGTTCCCTTGCGAAAGGGAATGTCTCAGGTTATGGATGTAACCACGGTTCCTTGAGAATAGGGAACGAGATGCTGCATCCCTTTACCATGCTTCAGACATTGCTGCACACATCTCCTTCAGACAAGAAGTGGATGACGCATTTCACAAGTGCCCTTTCATGCTTTCAGTTAAACCGGTGATGACGTCATAGACTGCCGCCTAACAATGTCAAGTTCATTGTTGTGTTTAGACTCATGCTTCAAACACTGGTAATGCTGGAGACATTCCCCATAGTGACCCCTAGGGGATGCAGCGTCTCGTTCCCTATTTTCAGGGAACCATGATTACATGCATAACCTGAGACGTATTTGCTTGATGACGACGACTATACATTTAGCTTATGAATCAGATAAAAAGAATCTACATATTGAAGGGTACAGCACAGTAAGGACTGAGACATTCAGCTGCACTCACATTCATGTTGATCTTGTCAGGTGTGAGTTTCAGCAGCTCTAGGTTCTCCATACTGTGCCGTCTGCTCATCCTGGGTCTGGCTCCTGGGAAAACAACAGACTAGGTTCTGATTCTGAACAATCAATCAATCAGCTAAAAATTCTTAAAAGGCGATGTCTAAACTTGTTTATTTTCCATCACAACTTTACTGTGAAGAAAAACTATACAGTAAAGCCTGAAATACTAAGAAAATGGTGTACCATGCAGGTTGTAGTCAATCTCTTTGTTCTCTGACAGGACTGAATTGTTTGTGCTGTAACTGAGGCCGAGCACCATCTGAAGATCAGAGACGTTCATGCGAGCAGTGAGCTCACCGCTACGATCTCCAGTCTATATAAAAGACAATCAGGGCATTTCTTATCACTCTGATTATCATTGTGTTTGCTTGTAGTTAATAGACAATGTCTAGCTACCAATGGGTCTGTAGCTGTACGTACCTCTTTTGAAATTTCTAAGTGCTTCTCTGCAAAGTGCATGGCCTGGTCATGATTTCCTAGTGCTGTATGTGCATTTCCCAAACTCCAGCAGGCCCTGCCTTCACCGATCCTGCAGAAAACAGCTCCATACTTAGCATGAACATTATTACACCTCAAAGACTGATAATTGCACAGAAGTTTTAGGAATTAGTAATTGCACACAAAATTTCTACTACCACTAATGTGTGAAAGCACCTGTCGTTGAGGTCCTGAGCGATGATGAGATGTTTGAGATGGTAGTCGATAGCTCTCTCATAGTCCTGCAGCAGTGTGTATGTGTTACCCAGACTATAGCAGGCCTGAGCCTCCACTGCCAGATCCTTCAGCTGCCGAGCCAACTGCAGAGCCTTCCTGTACTCAGAACACCATCACTGTCAGAGCTTAGCCACAACCGCAACAGAGTTTTTAAAATCAAATGTAACACTTTTCTTAAGACTTGCACAAATAAAATTAATATTGTGTTTATACAAATCCCATACAATCTCAATCATGTATCTCAAACTATTAATTAATGTAGATGCTACTTATAGCCACTGATAAGTCCCTGAATTCTAGCAGCAGGTATTTTTCTCCATTTTCCCTTTAAAATGTCTCCAGTTTAGTCAGGTTTGTTGGCTGCCGAGTGTGGACAGCCTGCTTCCAATAATTCCATAGAATTTGAAAAGATGTTCAAGCCTGGGGACTGGGATGGCCATTCAAGAACATTGTATCTGTGTTTGGTAGATTTGGATCAATGTTTTGGCTCATTGTCCTGGTGAAACAACCAAACCTGGTGTAACTTCAACCTCTTAACTTATTCTTGAATATTGTTCTTAAGAATTTGCTGATACTGGGTGGAATCCATGTGAATCCAAAGCATTTCGATCACACCCTGGTTGCTGACTGCAGTATAGGACATAAAACCAATCTTCTCCATGTACAGGTGCTGGTCATATTAGAATATTGTGAAAGACTTTATTTTTTTATAGTAATTTTTTTTTTTTTTTTTTTTTAAATGAAACTTTCATTTATACTAGATTACCTACATGTAAAGTAAAACATTTCAAAAGTTTTTTTTTTTTTAATTTGTTGATTAGAGCGTACAGCTAATGAAAGTCCAAAATCCAGTATCTCAAAATATCAGAATAAGTGAAAGTGACATCTCAAAATATTAGAAAGTGACATCTGCTGGTGTTGGTCCATTGTGTTTTATCAAATGCAAAGTCAATGCAGCCATCTTCCGGGAGATTTTGGAGCACTTTATGCTTCCATCTGCTGACAAGCTTTATAGAGATGCTGATTTCCTTTCCCAGCAGGACTTTAGCACCTGCCCACAGTGCAAAAACCACTTCCAAATGGCTTGCTGACCATGATATTACTGTGTTTTATTGGCCAACCAGCCTGACCCCTGAATGGTATATCTTCAAGAGAAAGAGGAGAAACAGTCGATCCAACAATATATAGATGATCTGAAGGCTCAACAGTGCCTCAGCAGTGTCACAGGCTGATCACTTCCATGCCACACTTCACTGATGCTGTAATTTGTGCTAGGAGCAAGTCATTTGCTGTCGACCAAGTATTGAGTGTACAAATGAACATACTTTAAAGAGCTTGAACTTTTCTGTTTTCAAAATCCATTTTTTGATTGATCTTAGGATAAATATTCTGATATTTTGAGATACTGGATTTTGGACTTTCATGAGCTGTACGCTCTAATCATCAAAATTAAAAAAAAAAAAAAAAAACTTTTGAAATGTTTTACTTTACATGTAGGGAATCTAGAATATATGAAAGTTTCATTTTTAAAAATAATTTACAATAAAAAAATGAACTTTTTCACAATATTCTAATTATATGACCAGCACCTGTAGTTGAGTGGGATTTGAGTCCCAAAACAAATCCAATTACACTTCAAAAAGTATTTTTTCCCCAAAGATGGTTCCTGTCATTTTAGGTAGTTCTTATAATGCTGACTTATGTTCAAGCATTCGTTTATCCATTAAGTTTGATTTTAGTTATTTGATCCTATAAAAATGGGCTGTAACGTCATGATTGACAACTGTGATCATGATTGACTCTGCGGGAGTGGGAGTATGGGCGGGACTTTAATACCTAAGGATCACTACTGCGCAGACTTGGGCTCCAAATGACGGAGGATATTTTGGGATATTTTGGTTTCATTTTTCTACAATGGAAGGAAGTGGAGACATGTCATCTATCCTTTTTTTAAAAAAGAAAAAAACTGAGACAGGCCCTATAAAATTAGACCCAGACTAATAGAGAATATGTATTTGTTTTCAATAAAAATATTTTATTAAATTCTTAAAAATAGTAATGGAAAGTTAACATGTTTTTGTAAAGAATTATTGTCTTCTACCATTTAAGTTACACCATGTCTACACTGGATGCAACAGTGCTGCAACAGCTTAAGGCTGACTCTGGATGCAACAAAGCGACCATTGCAAATCTATTTGTTCTTCGTGTCAGAAGTAGTGCAAGTGCTTGCCTTATGTCAGAAACAGAATTTGGCCATTAGTTTATTGGGGAATTTGTTGTGTCACGTTGCATCCAGTGTATCACTGATTATAATGGGTTTTATTTTCTTCTGCCGTGTTGTGCTGCTCCTGTCTAGTGTAGAAACTGTGTAACCCCATCCCAACAGGCCTGTAATGCACTTGCTCTCGCTCTCTCTCACTCAAAAAATAAAAAATATATTGCCCTCACCTGTAATGTTCTGCAGCCCTCTCAAACTCCCCAAGGAATATGCAAGCGTTTCCAAGATTGCAGTAGGCTCTTCTCTCTGCAGACCGGTCACCAAACTCTTTAGCGATAAGCAGACGCTGGAAGACAAATGTTTCACACACTGCCTTACACGCTATTGGCAATTACATAAACAAATTTATGACACAGAACACTCACCTGTTCATGAGAAGCCACCGCATCCCTGAAGTTTCCTAGCAGGTAGTATGTGTTCCCCAGGTTTCCATAAGTTCTCCCCTGTGCTGCTCTGTCTCCAAGCTCCTTCACAATACACAGATCCGCCCTGAGCAATTGGATAAAGGAAAGAGGATGTAAAAACTCCCACACATGCAAGCAATGTCCATTTATGTGAGTGTTGGAGGGACATTTACTCGTAGTATTCAGCAGCTTTTCTAAGTGCTGTCATGACCTCCTCAGGGAAGTCTCCAGGTTCTGCTCCGCTCCAGCAGATGCTCTTTCCCTTGGCATGGTACACATTTCCAAAATTATAAAGTGCTCTGGCCTGCCCCACCTTTAGGCAAAAAAAGCAAATAAAATAAGAGAAACAAACAAACAACCAAATTTGGAATAAACAGCTTGATTCATATAGATTAGTTTTGTGATCTCTTTGCAAACTTTTTGAAGTGTCAAAGTAGTAGTTGAGTAGCTGTTTATGGAGAAACTGAAACCTCTCAGAATTAATAAAAAAGATCTTAATTTGTGTTCTGAAGAAGAACGAAAGTCTTGCGTGTTTGGAACGACATGAGGGTGAGTAATTAATGACAGAATTTTCATTTTTGGGTGATCTTTACCCTTTAACCAGATCCCGGTCTGTATCTATTCATTTACTGACTGCTAACACATTTGATTTTTTTGTCATTTTGCAAGCTCATTTTTTCAAACAATTTCGGAGCTTTCTATTGCAGCACTTAAATTATTGCCTCATCAGAAGGAATTGCTAGTTGTAGCGTTTTTCATTTGCAAGTCGCTCTGGATGAAAGCATAATTGAACAAAGCTAAATGAATAAATGTAAAATGTAATATATTCTATTATGGTAAGGTAAGGTCTTATTGTGTAGATTAAACCGATCACTCACCTTGTCACCCAATTCCCTGGCAATATCTAAATGCCTCTGGCAGCAGACCACTGCCTCATCAAAGCGTCCCAAAACCTTTAATGTGTTCCCCAGGTTACCGCTGGCTTTGGCCTCACCAAGCCGATCCCCGGTGGTCCTGAGAGAACAAATCAGTACTTAGGTGTTGTCATTAACATTCAATACAAATATTATACAATTATCATTAAAAACATTAATTATTTGGGGTTGATAAGAATGCTTTTGTTTTGTTTTTGAGAGAAGTCTCCATGATCACCAAGGCTGCACTTACTTGATCAAAAATCCAGTAAATAAGTAATCAAAATACAGTGATAAAGTAATTAATTGTAAGATAACTGCTGTATAAATTAAATATATATTAATCCTTATTAAAAAGTTACAAAAGTTGTTTAGTCAAGAGCAGGAAGCAATTTTTTTTCTTTTGTTGTTTAAATTAACATTTAAACAGACAGCAGCACAGCAATATTAAGGCCTATACACACCGGGATGAATATCGCATGCGCTTATTGCCAGTGTTTTTCGAGAGCACCCATAGTTTGTAGGAGTCTTCCTCGTCTACTCACTTCCTCTTCGTTGTCTTGGTATCAATAGCTGCGTTTCCACTGCCGGGCCAAAGGCGGGCATGCTAGTGTGTGCCAGGGCCGGTCACGTTTCCACTGTCACTTCCGGGGCTTGATCGTGCCTCTTCGGTGTGGGCCAGCTGGGCCTTGAGGCACGGTCAAGGTGAAAGGCGGAGCTAATCATAGTCAGGTGATGGTCTACACGCTGAAATGGGTTGGTTGTGTGACGTTTGATCAAGGGAGGTGTGTTTAAGGGCGGTTTTTAGACCAGTTCTGCGGAGCTAACGGACCGACAGTGGAAACGCAACTTGATTTTGGCCTTGGTGCCTAAGGTCTGTGGCCATAGGCCCAGCCCGGCACGCTGTTAGCCCTGGCTCGCACTGGCCCAACAGTAGAAAAGTGGCTAATGTGTTCAAGGTAGAGCTTAGATCGGGCCCAACAAATCAAGCCCGACCCTACCCGAGCCCGATGTGTCCGAGCCCGGCCCGGCCCGACACGTCCACTGTAATTATGAGCCCGATTTAAACCCGACCATTTTTAATATGTGGGCCGTTATAACCAGGGGCGGTGCCAGATTTTTTTTTTAACGCAGGTGCTGCTGTGCCAGATCAGGCTACAGGGGGGAGCTGCGCAGTTATATAAATTATATAAATACTATTAATAAATGAGCAAAAATTGGCCGCTCAATATTAAATATTAAATTATTTTAATTATCATAATTAAAGTTTTAATTTTATTAAATTGAACAAGCTCAACATTCAGCATTCAATCAAATATTCTTAAAGATTAATTATTATTAATAATGTTACTTCAACATATTGTTATTTCAACATAATATGTGTGTGAGCAACAAGCAAGATGTGCATTTGTAAATTCGGTGACAGCGTGTGTTACCAGTTTCAAAAGGTGTGTGACCGCGGCGCGCCGGCGCCTCCATGTCATAATTACATTGTCTGCTATATTGCTTTTTATGTATTAAATCCAGTTAATTGGATGATGGAAAATGTATTAAAATTAAGATACAATTTATACTAAACGAAATTCACTTTAAAGAAAATATTTCTTCAAAACAAAACTTAAACTTGAAACTAAATGTGCTTATTTAATGGCTAAAACACGTAGACTAAAGACTCTCTTTTTGTACAAATTGCAGCACATTCATTTAATTCTGAATTTTGCACATGTAAGTTGAAAAGCATTTGTTTGTGCATAGTAAACATCTCTGTAACATTTATCAAGTTCATAATTGTGCGTGCATCTATTAATTATTATCTTAATGAATAATACAAGGAAGAAGCATGTAAACTGCGTTTTGTTTATTAAAACTAGTTTAAAATGTTTCCATACCTCCGATTTTCCTCCAGACTTGCTCAAAGTTAATTTTCCTGTTTTAATTTTTTTCTTTGCTCCTTCAAGCTCCATGTTGTAGCCTACTTAAGCCTCGTTTACACTGTTCGTATGGCTCCGACAAGGTTTTGTTCCATCTTCTGCGCGGTGTCAACTCACACCAGAAGCATTTCAGAAGCGAAGCGGCTGGATTCGCGAGACCACTAGATTTGCCTGGCCAACATTGTTTTCGTTAAATTTTTCATGTTTTTAATGGCTAAATGGTTATATTTTGTCCGGTTTGATTGTGTTTATTGCTATGCCATACTTTATTTTGCTGTAGCCATACAGATGAAGTTAACACACTTAAAATTCCAGTTATGGACAACAAAAACAAAGAAATTTCAAGTTTTTCAACATCGAATCTCTTGTCTTCAGTATCTGTCATTGTAGTGATGTGAAATATCAGCAGGAGTTTACAGGATTATTTTGACTTTATTTTGTATTTGAGCTGCGCGTCAAAAATAGGCGAGGCGCCTATCTTTAGCGAAGCGGCGCAGTGAGCCCCTTCTGGGACGCTTCTCAAACGCACCGCAGCGCGGCTGGTGTAAACACGAGCATTGACTAGAGTAGCCATTTTAAAGACCATTTTATGCTTGAGCGCCACCAAGTCATGCTTTACTGTAACTTCAGCATCTCCAGGCATATGAACAACAGCGCCAATCTCATTGGTCTGCCAGTTTTTACCGTGGCGCGTCAAACCAAAAAAACAAACCCGAGGCATTTTTTTTTTTTTTTTAATTACGCTTTTACGCCTGGTGTTTTTCGCATCGGTGTGCACACTCACATAGGCACACTTTGTTTAGTCACGAGGCATTAAATGTCAGTGATAATCACACACGATATCCGTCCCAGTGTGTGCAGGCCTTTAGGCTGCTGTCACTTTAAGTGCTGCAGAGATACAAAATACTGATACAAGCGTGTGATTTATTTCTCAACTGTTTACATTCACTTAAGCCATAACTGGCTGCGTTTACTAGAGTACTCGCCATGATTGGCATTTTGATATAATTTTATGTGAATTAGTCTGTTCAAGCGCAAGCAGCAGCGAAAGAAAACTCAATTCAGTAATTGAGCTGTCTGGGCAAACCCTTTGAATGTGCACACACAAAACCAAATTGAGTTCTCATTCGCATCTTGAATATTTAAACCGGCAAGGCTTAAAAACAAGAGCAAAGGATAAACTTTCATGACGATGCAACACTGGCCTGATCACCAGGCAGTCCGTATTGTCTAGTCTTGCTATATTTTGTACAGGTTTTGGCAAGTATTTAACTATGATGTTATGATGAAAATTAATTATGATTAAATTATGATGAAAAATGTTCGGTTATGGAACAGACATCATAGAACCCAGTGCCTTCATGCAGTTAGTTAATCAATTCTTACTGTGTAGTATAGGTCTCTGGATACTACAATTGCTAAAAAGTAAAAAGTGCGAGTATACCTAGTAAGTGTAAGATCATGGTGGTGGAACTCCAGAGCTTTACTGTAGTCTTGCAAGTGGAAGTAGGCATTGCCCAGCTGACTGTAGATGGCACTTAAAACCTGCAGGTCTTCTGTGCCAACCTGTATGGCGGCCTCGAAGAAAGAAACTCCGGCGCCATAATCCCCGACCTTGCACAGACGCTCCCCCTCCAGAGCCAGGTCCAAACAGGATGCCTCCATCCTACAGAGGGCAGCACAAACTATTTTTTGAATGGTTGACAAGCTTTTTAACATCTCTGTATGAACATCAGTTGAAATAAAACAAAGTAGGACGCTGTCATTATGGAAGCACAGTGCAAAGGACCAATGCACCATTTATGAGTCTGACAGGTTCATAATCAAACAGAGGGAAAACTCAACTAGATGACATGAAATTGCTATTGATTCCTTTGTGCTGGAAAAGTCTCATCATGCAAGATCTATTTCTGGATATGTTTTTTATATTTTGAAAAGGTAAAACAAATGAGACTGTATAAGAAATTGAAATAAAATTAAGCAAACGAAAGAAATATAAAATGTAAAAATCTGAAATTATTTTTGTGACCTTATAATAGGATACAATTCATATATCTAAGAATAACAACAGTAAGTTTTTGCACACAATTTCAGGCTGATTTTATTTTCATATTTCATTAGTGCCACCGATGTTATGGTATATATGTTATGGTAAACATCACACATCCACAGATTACTATCATGTTAGTATTATTAAACTAATACTGGTCAGCATATTGTCCTTAAAAATCCCTGCAACTTAATAAAACCCAATAAGTAAAAAGACCCAACAGAAAAATCCTTCAACATTCAACCTGATACTGCATGTGGCCTTGCAAATATTTAACCACTTTTTCATGGTAGATTAATCCCTACACATATAATAACTAGTCCGTTAAGAGTTTGTAGAGGCCCTACCTGGTGCCTCCCCGCCTCACACAATCAAAGACAACTGGACATATGAAAGGCATCTAAAATGCTTCGTTGGCTCCTTAAAAAGTCCTCTGACAGGGCTGTAATCTCCAAAACCAATCGTCCCAAACACACATACATTACGGTGAGGCTGCAAATTAACCAAATTCTTCAGCAGGAATTACACTACTACAAACTCAAATGATTTTAAAAAGAACATTCTACACAGCAGTTGTCCATCATATAACGTCACATTAGACGTCTTTGAGGGCAGAGGTTGAAGATGGCTTTGGCAAAAACTGTCATGCTCAGCACTTGAACAGCTAATCTGATTGTGTTTCTGCTGTCCACTGTCGTGTGTGATTAGCGCGCGCAGAGAGGAACGCTAGCGAGATTAGACATGCCGCGTTCGTTTATGATGTCATGCAAATCTTCAATGCAGCACTCACTCAGCTCATGTGACTGATCAATACACTACACCATTTAGTTATGAGCGCATTCATCTAGAACATAAAAAAGGAATCATTTGCATAAAAGACACTTAGAAACAGTGAATGTAGTTTGTTTCTAAAGACAACTGGTCTAAATGCAAATTAGTACGATTATTAATAATCTTGACGTAACTCATTTCACTCACAAAATCCATATAGTTTGTACCAGGGTTTCACTAACTAAATAAGTCTATGCTCTTAGAGATGGCCTAGGCTAAAATTAGCTTAATTGCTATACAAGTGACAGATGCTAGAAAAGATAAAAACCAACCCAACTCAAAGGCTGCAGAACAGAATATAGATAATCATCATAAATGATTCAAGCGTTATTAAATATTGATTAAATTAAGGCACACCTGCTTTTTCTCTCACACATACACACAAGACACAACCAAATTAACACCACCTTGGAAATGTTAAAACCTTTTGTTTTGGATCCAACATTTGGTTTTATTTTGCCACAAGATGTCTTTTGTACAATAAAGTCTGACATTCAAATTCAGTCAAACCTTCCCAATTTAAACTTCTTTTTTAGACATAAAAGGAAGATGAAGTTATGGCAAGGAATTAGCAATGGCTTTTTTTAATTATTTAACAGTTTAATTTACTTATATCCTAATTTTTTAGGTACTAAAACAGAGGAGAAAAAGGACACGTTTGTACCTTGTGCAACTAATACCGTGCTAAATAAAAACTTTATTAAAAAAAATATATATATTATGTTGTATGTAAACACAATTGTGGTCCACTTCTGATCCCAAGCATGAAAAAGTGCCTTTACAAATGAGTTAATGCTAAACAAGCTCCAAAGACCTTAAAAGGCACATTACAACTAGAGGAAAATGTAATTCAAGTGTTGCATGCCTACCTGTAGTGGACAAAGGTTCGGTTCTCATTCTGCATGCTAACCACTGCACTGCTCACAGCCATTGAAGAGCATTATGAAGTACTGATCCGAGCCAAGTAATCCATCAGAGAAGAATAGTGAATTGAAAAAAAAAAAAGAAAAAAAAGTTTGAAAAACGGGAAGTTTTTGCAAACACTTCCGAAGTCTCTCTGATGTTTTCCAGTGGCGGAGTCCAGTGCGCTACAGCAGTTGAGCTTATCCAGACTTATATTCACCACAACAGTGGGTCTGGGAAGTGTGTGTTTGTGTGTGTTGTGTGTTTTGTCCAGGATGCTCTTCCGGAGCTCTCTGTGAAGAGAACAAAAGATGTCGAGTGTGAACCCTCATTCTGTACGTAATGCCATGGCAACACCCACTGAGCAGCAGGCACATGCAAGGGGGGCAGATATTAAGTGTGTGTGTGTCAGCAGCATTGTGTATGGGAAGGCTAAACCAAGGGGGCCAAACAACAAGAGAGAAAGCAAGAGTGATCAGCCTATAAACACAGCTGATTATCTGCCATGCATGCAGGCCACTACCAAAGCATGAAACAACGCATTCAAGTTTGTGACAAGAAAAGAGTGTTGTTCACCCTTCTTTTACAAATCCACACAGACGTAAAAGAATTATAGCAAAAACAAAACAAAAAAAAAAAACATTTATAACTCTAATGGTGACTGTGAGTCACTTTCAAACATATTACACCTCTGTGACATTTGGAAAGCTGGTTTGTCATTGCTGAACTAATCCAGAAACAAGATAATCAGCTTGAGGAACCATAGAGACATGTTCACTAAAACATTCTTCAGTCTATATTTCTATTTTTAGATATACATAATTTGAGACATCACTTATGGAAATAATGCACAATGCTGTTGTGGTCTGTCATTTCTTATGTGCATATTAAAGTAACAAAGAAATGGAAGTTGCGACAGATCTTTCTTTAGTAATATGACATGGAACAGATTATTGTAAATGAAAACAATTAGGGCAGTGACATGGTTCTATCCGTTGGTTGTTGATTGGATATTGAGATGTGGGTGTTGCACTCAATTTAATGCACACCTTGCACTAAATGGTGGAGAGGCAAGGTATAAGCAGAAGAAAGAAGTCTGGCACACATCACCAGAGAGATTGTTTTCCTCCAAAGTTATCACATTTTTGATTCAAAATTACAAGGTCAAAATAAAAAAAATAAAAAAAACATTAAAGACAGATCTACTGTAACGCTACAAGGTTATTAGTCAATTGTATGTACTTTGTAAGGCATCAGCATGCATTATTTCAACTAATTTAAGATAATCGTGTAACAACGGAATCCTGATAAGAAACTAAATTACCAATGATTCTGCAAAGAAATTTTCACCAATCAGAGAATTGAGACAAGCAAGTCACACCAAATGACATCTTTAACACTAACCCATTCCCATGAAGCATTGCAAATGACGTAATCGAGTCAGTCTCCCCATGTTCTCAAGCCACTTATATATTTATGCAAAGCTTCATGGGATTGTAGTTCTTTCCTACATCAGACCCATTAAGTACACAGTCCTATTTTCAAATATTTTTAAGTTAATAAAATTGAGATTCACCTCATTGTTGGTGATTTTGGTTCATAGCTTCTAACTTTTTAATGGCAAATTTAAAAAATAAATAAATAAATAAATAAATTGGGAAAAATTCTTCTTTGACCAAGGCTGTCAAATATTAATCAGAAATTGATTAGACCAGAAACACTGATCTCTATAATTAAAAGAGTAAAACTCTCAGACTAAAGTCTAAACAGCATGAATCAGAAAAAGATAATACCTTGTAAATGGTGAACTGACAACAAAAAAATAGAAACACTCGGTCTTAATCAAGAGTGCAAATAAACTGCATGCTAAAACATGCCTTTGGCACCAGTGTTGTGACCTTCAAATCCATTGTATTCTCATTTTTCATTCCTCAAAAACATAGTCGGTTACAAAACTGGTTTGTGTGTCATAATTCTAACAGAAAAACAGCTGTGTGGTTCTCATAGTACCTCAGAGGCAGGTTAGCCTGACAAGATGAGGCATGATAGAGGTTACAAAGAAGACAGACACAAGCTGCACCTTCCATGACACACAGGAAGTGATGACTTAAATGTCATCAAAATAGACGACTGTCACTTGACAGTGTTACCGAGGTAGCTTTTAAAGACCCTTTATACACACATAAAGTGTGCCTTGTAAGCAGTTACAAGTAAACGTTTGCCAAATTCAACGAACAGTTTTCCATTGAATTGTGCCAGGAGGGTAGGTGTGTGTTCAGAGAGCATTTTGAATACGAATATTGTCAGATAGATAGATGAAAATTAAAAAAAGGTGTGTAAGTTAATAATAAATAAAAACTGTACTCTATGCCAATACAAAACCTATAACCACCATGTTAAAAACACAAGCCAATGTCACGTTGCGAGTCGTCATTCTTAAAGCAGTATAAAGTCTCACCCATGTCTCACTCCCAAAGCAAACAGAAAAGAAAGCCCGGGATTAAGCAAGGAAAATATTTAAACAATCCATACTGAAGGTATAAAGCACATAAAACACCACCCTTGAATATGGGCAACAAACAACTAACTTCTGTACTGTACAAACCTAAACAAAACAAGAGAGGAAAAGCACAAACATTACAATACTGCTTGTAGAATAATCCAAATTTATCACCATATTATCATTCTAGGAAGATAAATAATAATAAAAAAAAGTAACTAAAAACAACCCATTTTCCATTTTAATGAAATCATAAATATTCAAGATCTCCGCGCGCGGTTCAGTTTAAATTTCTTCTTTTCAGTTGATACGTTCAATGTGTTGTGTCGTGCAGCGCTGTCTCAACGGCCGTTATGGGCCAAACTTCAGTCATACTTACTCAAACTCCTCCGATTCCCCACCGATCCTTCTCTCGGTTTCTCGTCTTACAACAGAATCAACAACAAATCAGTTGAATCCGAACATATTGTAAGAACCGACTAACTAAAACTGTTCGAGTTTAAACTAACGTTAATAATTCTGACTCATCGAAGCTGTTTAGAGAAAACTTCACACAAACCCGGACAAAGGGGGCGTGCAGATGTAACTCGACTGGCCAATCAGAGCACAGGATTCAAATATAACCACTCCCCCTATGAATCACCAATGAAATTTGAATGTTTTATCGTATTCTATGACGAAAAACACTTTGTTTTATATAGCTCCTGCAACACGGTGCCATAAAAAAAAAAAAAAAACATTATCTAGCTATTTTAATTCTTCAAATGAATGAAAGCGTTTTGGAGTATGGCTGACTCTGACTGACATTCACGTTCCCATATCAACCACCCTGCTCTCGCGTGTAGCACCTGCCCAAACAATCAGCATCAGATACGGCATTTATTATTTAAAATGCTCAAGATGATCCTGCGCTATAGGCTTGAGAAACTAGACAGAGCCTTCATTGTAGCTTACCAATAGGCTGTTATGTCATTCATTTATGTGTTCATTCATAGCGGAACACAAGCAAGAGGAGTGCAGAAACACTTGACACCTAAACCCATGGAACAGGTATAAAAAGTAAGTGCCATGTCATATATTATTAGAGTAAATTGGCGTTTTAGTGTTAATTTTCTAGTTATTTACTTATTTAGCCAGCTAAATTAATAGCCTAGTTGCAAATAATTCGGTCATTAGCCTATCATTTATTAAATATAATTAGCTAACAGATATAATTGAAAAACACAAATGCACTTGCATTTGTTACGGTTTACTTTTTGTGTATTCTTGTTGCTAAGAAATGAATAACGATGCGCGGAACACGCGCACGAGCGCACGGAGCAGGTTTGATGGAGCGTCAGCGGGAGACGCAGAGGATACGGACGGAGAAGATGACGCTCACAGCAGACCTTCATCAGTGCTGTGGGAAAGACATATTGAGCAAAGTATTTTTGTGGATATTAGTGATGATGACAGCCTGCATTTCAGTGACATGCAGGGCGCCTTTACTGTCCACCTCTCTCAGGACACTGGTGCACCTCAGAGCCCGCAACTTACTGGTAAGATGGGATTTTAAACAGATCTAGCTAGCCTAAGTGTTTTTTAAAGGGTTAGTTCACCCAAAAATTAAAATTCTGTCATTAATTACTCACCCGCATGTCGTTCCAAACCCGTAAGAACTTCGTTCATCTTCAGAACAAAAATTAAGATATTTTTGATGAAATCCGAGAGCTCTCTCACTCCTCCAGAGACAACAATCTAACCACTGGCGAGGCCCAGAAAGGTAAAGACATCAGGTGCGTCTCAATTCGCATACTTATGCACTATTCTATGACTTTTTAACGGGTGTCTCTGATACGTTCTGAAAACTGAAGACACGGGCTCTTTGATCGCCCCCTGGAGGCTGGATGCAGTACAGGTCATAAACACCGCCCTCTCAATACAGTCGAATGAGACTTCAGTGAAAACTTAAAAATAAATTCTGCTTCAAATAAAACTTTTTGAAAGATGGTTTTGGTCATTTAAGGTAGTTGTTATCACACTGATATATATTCAATTGTTCGTTTTTGTGATGATTTAGATTTTAGCTAGCAATTTGATGCTATAAAAACGGGGCGTGTCGTCATGATTCGAACTTGATTGACAGCTTGTCTGAGGACTGTCGGAGCTTCGAGGGGAGATTGAAGATGTATTAACTAACTGTTAATTTTCGATTTCTTTGTTATTTAACACCAACAAAATGAGCTGTTCAGCAGTAAACTGTCCTAACCGACCTACAGGATCTGACAGATCACTGAACCTTTTTCTGTAACATTAAATAGCCTATGGGTGTTATAAGCTAATCAATAAATGTTATTAGTTAAGATAACACACCTAATGTTAACAATGTCGGGAAAAAGCAGGTGATCGTTATCTGGCAGTTACTTATTATTTTTATGGGTATAAAATAATAATAAGCAGGACAAAACTAATGATAGCTTACTCTAATTACAGCAATCGATCTCCTGTAACGTTAGTTGAACTTGATTTAAAATGGCAGGACCGTTTCTGACAATTTAGAATTGTTTCTAGTGGCATATTATATTGTTTTTATCTACTGAATTTGCTGTTTCAAAAATATTATTGCTCTATAAACAGAATAGCCTATTATTTTATAGGTAGAATTTTAAATTGTATATAATTTTTAATTAAAATACATGAATGATGACGCAGTCGTCTGGGCGGAAGTTTGATATCGCGACTCCGCCTCCGGCTCCACTGACGATTCCTTCTGCGCATGCCCAGGCTCCAAACTTCTTCTTTTTTTTTTTTTTTTTGACGTATTGCGTAACGTGTCAGCGCCCATTCATCAGCCCATTTTGGCTTCAGTTCAATACAATGGAAGGAAGCGGCATCACGTCGTCCATCTTTTTTTACAGTCTATGCTTTTTAAGTATAAATAGTGTGAGTAGTGCGTTCGCACTGAAAATTCCGAAAAGAAAAAGTACACTTTCAATACCCGGATGATGCACTCAGCTGTCGCAGCTTTAATTACGTAGTGGAGGGGAAGGGGCTGTCAGACTCCGATGTTAAATAACAAAATATACAATTCAGGCACTACACGGAGAGTATAGTGCATAAGGCAGTGTATAGTGCGTCATTTGGGACGCATATCATTAAAATAGTCCACATGACTACAGTGGTTCAACCTTAATTTTATAAAGCGACAAGAACACTTTTGTGCGCAAAAAAACAAAACAAAAACAACTTTATTCAACTAATTCGTCCCTCCCCAGTCATTCTCCTACGCTGTTTACGTTCAACGCTTCTGTTCTCTGGAAACCCATGGAAACTCTATGGTAACATAGAAATACCATCTTTTTTTGGACATGTAGTATGGTAATACCACATTTTATAGTTGTCACTGATAAAAAAAGAACCAATAGTTTTTAGTACCATGGAGTATCATGTAAATACCATGATATGCAGATGCAAATTTGGTCAGAAATACAGTAATATTGTGAACTGTTATTACAACTTAAAATAAGTGTTTTCTATTTTAATATATTTTTACTCCAGACCAGTCTTCAATGTCACATGATTCTTCAGAAATCATTCTAAAATGCTGATTAGGTGCTCAAGAAACATTTGTAATCAATGATGAAAACATTAGTGCTGCTTAATATTTTTGTGATGAATAGAAAATTCAAATGAACAGTATTTAAAATAGTAATCTTTTGCAAAATTATAAATGCCTTTACTGTCACTTTTGAATTGAATGCATCCTGCTGAATAAAAGCATTAATTTCTTCTTAAAACTTACCCCAAACTTATTAATAGTATTGTATGAGTATGGTAATCATTCAACATTTATGATTTAAGTTATAAAACTCCCAGCTTAGTGGGTTTAAAAACTGATTGCCAGCAATTATGTCATAACGACCTGTCAGTTGAATCTCCTCTAGACAGTTTTGCCAAAAAAAAAAAAAAAAAGAACACTATTCTTTAGCATTGAAATGTGTCTCCAAATGGCTTAAAATGATATCATTTTACCAAGATGTGAAAGATTAACCAAACCACTGTCTTTTTGTGTGTGTGTGTGTGTACAGATAATGCAGAGATGTCAGAATCATGTGAGACTGAAGAGGGTTCATCTGAGAGTGTTGAATCAGTCAGTAGCGAACGCACAGAACATTCAAACACTAGAAACAGGAAGGGAAACATAATCATGGCGCCAATGCAGAAACTCACCACTGCAGTAAAGCCCAACATTGGAGCACATGAGGATGATGCTGTCAACACCAGTGATGAAGAACACGAAGAGCTCCCGTATGATGGTGAGCACATCAACAACAAAACAGAGATGAATTTAAAATCATCTCCATGTGAAATGGTTACTGTGATGCCCTCCCAGGCTTTCACAGCGCTTGATAAGTTTAGTAGGCAAATTGGTAATGCAAAAGAAACAGAGGCTTGCCAGTCTAATCTTACTCATGCTCTTCTATCTAATCATAAAGCACCTCCCTTAGCCACACCTATTCAACCTGCAGGCCACATCACTGACTTCCTGCTCAGACACTTCTCCCAGGAGGAGCTGCTTAACTCAAGCCGGATCATTGAAGCAGAGACCCTACCTGAGATGTCTTTGATGGACAGCATTGACGAAACCGTGCTGAGTAGAGCTTCTTGGGCTCCACAGATCGCTATAGGAGAGAGAGAGAAGATGGATGAGATGGAGAAACCTGAACCCAGCACTTCTGGAAGTCAAGGATTGGTTGAAATAAACATTCCAGATGAGTCAAGCTCATCTAAGAAACCTGAAACGACTAGCTTCATTGATGCAGCATCTGCTGGGGATGATGATAAAGAGCTTCCTAAATGCAGTTCTAACTCTCTAGATCTATCTAAAGCAGATGCACAGAAGACTAAGTGCTCCTTCAGCAGGACCAGGTCCTACAGTGAGCTGAAATACGGGCAGGGAAAGGTGCATTACCCCCTACCTGACTTCTCTAAAGTGGCACCTAAAGTCAAAATACCTAAAGGTAATGGAAGCGTTAAACCCATCAGCCAGTCACCAGCTATGGCCCGAGCCCAGTCGTCCCCAGGCAATCTGGGAAAATCCACCTCCTCAAGTAAAGCTACAGCAGATATCATCAGCAGGGTTTTAGAGGACTCCATGCCACCAGAGAAGCATAATGTGTTTACAGAAAAGGAAGTAGCGCATCAGTTACAGGTGACTCTATATTTTATTTTGTGTGTGAATGAGAGGTATTTTACTGAAGCACAACAATAGTTACACTGCTTAGGAGAAGACCTTTCACGTGAGTCGAGTCAGGGATTTAACAAGCATCAAGCTGTTTTGACCTAAATATAAAGAGCGCTGCAGTGTGACAAAAAGGCAATCTTATGAGAATGTGAAAATTGTATAAAGTAAACTGAAAATGGTGAAAACAAAATAAAGAATATGTATTTGATTTTAAAACAAAACTCAAACAGCAAATGTTTGGCTACATCATGGAAAAGAATGATCAAATATGGGTTTGCAAACTTTTAAGGCCTGTTCACACCAAGGGCAATAACAATAAAGATATAGTTATAAAAATCATTCTAAATAAAAAAAATAGAGTCCATACCGCAACTTTAACAGGAACATTATATTTGGAATCGCTTTTAAAAAATTGCTTTCAGCTGGTGAACGATAAAACATTGACAGCAAATCAGAATCTATCCTACTTTAAAGGGTTAGTTCACCCATTAATTACTCACCCTCATGTCGTTCCAAACCCGTAAGACCTTCATTCATCTTCAGAACACGAATTAAGATATTTTCAATCAAATCCCAGAGATCTCCCATATAAAGCAAAAAAATTACCACATTCAAGGTCCAGAAAACTATCGACATTGTTAAAATAGTCAATGTGACTATTGTGGTTTTCAGTGACGAGAATACTTTTTGTGAGCAAAAACAAAACAAAAATAATGACTTTATTCAACAATTTCCTCTCTAGCCTGTTATTCTCCTATGCAGTTTACGTCGAAGACACATTGCAGAGCTCCCGTGTTCTATGTCAGAAAGCTGACTATTATATTGGCCGGCTCAGCTGGCATTTGGATGTAACCAAGGAAGCTCTGCACTGCGTTCACTGCATCAACTGTGTAGGAGACTGACACCGAAAAGGAAATATTGTTGAATAAAGTCCTTATTTTATTTTGTTTTTGCACACAAAAAGTATTCTCGTCGCTTCATAACATTAAGGTTGAACCACTGCAGTTATGCTGACTATTTTAACAATGTCTTCATTACTTCTCTGGACCTTGACTGTGGTAATTTCGTTGCTTTCTATGGGAGATAAAAAAACCTCTCGGATTTCATCAAAAATATCGTAATTTGTGTTCCGAAAATGAACAAAGATCTTACGGGTTTGGAACAAAATGAGGGTGAGTAATTAATGACAAATTTCATTTTTGTGAACAGCCTTTTCTCAGGATTCTTGATAAGTGGTGTAGTCGAAGTTGAAATGCAGTAGTCAGCATTTGAAGTGGATCAAAAAATTTAATCAAAGTTCTCCTAAGAACTAAGTTGTCCTAAGAAGGTTTTAAGACAACTTTGATGAAAGGTTTAGATCCACTTCAAATGTTGACAATACACACAGTATCAGTATTCATCAAATGGTTCAAACTTAAATCAGTGACCCTTTCATTTGTTTACAGGCTGAATATGACAGATTGCTTGCAAAATACACAGAAGCTGAAAACCTAATTGGTCAGGTGAGACTCAAGAAGTTTTTTTCTTTTATAGTTGGATCTTCCATTAATGTGTAAAAACTTCTTTAATGTATAGATGTTTATAATAATATCTGCCCTCACATAAAGATATGATTCGCATGTCAGCATATTCTCAAACAATTTTTGATTTGTAGCCCAATTTGAGTGGTTTGTAATGTTGCTTTCTTTTAAGCAGCAGATTCATGCTTCCAGTGAGCCATCTGTGTCCATCGACTGGAACGATGCAATTAGCAACAATGAAAACACCAAAATGACAGCAAATAACCCACAAGCACCAGCCGCAGGCAAGAAGCCATTGTATTTCTTTCTCTAGCTTAATACTGTAGTACAGTGTAACCCTGGCAGCAGAGAAACCCTGCCAAGGAAATTTGAGCTGATTTCTTCAGCATTAAACAGACCTCCTAAGAGAGTGAATCAAGAAACATTATCAGTTATTAGGTGGCTTATACTCAAGTCCAAAATGCTAAAAAGTGCTATAAGATACATGACTTGTGGTTAGATATTTTACACTTAGATTTATGTAAACAAATAAAAGATGCATTTGTGTCCTCACACCTCGAGTACATGTTCAGCAGGTCCAAGTGAGAAGCAGTTTAGTCTTCACAACTCTCTACCTATGCAGACTGAATCACAGAGTCCAACAGACGGAGAGAGACTGACCTCTGAGCTCAGAGACATCATCAGATCATTTATGCAGAAGGTACAGACAAATACCACAAGTTAGTTAGCCCTGTCTTTAAAGATTTGCCCTGTGCCTTATGTTGTGTGTATAGTTCTCTTTAACATGCATTTAGCATTTGCATTATGCTGGTGCATCTGTATTTTTCCTCATTTCCAGGTGGATGAATTCAAAACATGTGTCACCACCATGTCAATGAATGTGGATGAGCAACAGATGGTAACTTTACATACTTAATCATGAATTGAACAAAACCATTTTCATAATACACTGTTTGATCAGAAGATCAAAATTCAAATCAAGCAGTTGTAGGTTTATAGCCCCCAAATGGGAAAAAAGTTTCATCTTGTTTGGTGGATATCTCCACAGGTGCTGAAGAGCATGATGGAGGCCCAGGATCAGCTGGAGAGAAATTACCTCACAAAGAGAGAGGAGCATCGTGCACTGGAAATGCAGAATTACAGGGGTCTAACCAGAAACACAGGAGAGTTTGACCCTGACAGGTGGACATGTCATTTGATTAGACTGTATTTTACTCCTAACACACTGCATGATCTAGAAACCTCAGAAAACTAGATCTAAATCTTCTTATAATCTACAAGACTGTTTAAATTATATGCAAGTGATGGTAAATTATGTAATAGAATAAGACATGGATATTGTACGGTGGCCGAGACAGCTGAACACACTGAACACACAATTTAAGAAAACACATGCAAAATTAATAAAATATCTTCATCAGTTTGACAACATGTGCTGCAAATATTCACAATGCAACCAAATACAGAAACATGCTACAAATACTCACAACGCACATATTATCAGGATGTTATAATATATAAAAAAACAAATCTTTCAGGTCATCGACAACACCACTGATGAGTGAACACTGAACAATAAGCATGCGCCAACCAGGTTCGTTACTTGTTGGGGTCCCCTTGAAACATTTCTGTTGTGTTCGTGAGTATTTGCAATGCGTTTCTGTATTTGGCTGCACTGTGAGTATATGCAACGTGTTTCTGTATTTTATTGTGTTGCAAAGTATTTGCATTGAGTTTCTGTATTTGGTGGCACTGTGAGTATATGCAAAGCGTTTCTGTATTTAATTGTGTTGTAAGTATTTGCAACACGTTTCTGCATTTGGTTGTGTTGCAAGTATTTGCAACATGTTTCTGTATTTGGTTGCAAGTATTTGCAACAAGTTTCTGTATTTGGTGGCACTGTGAGTATATGCAAAGTGTTTCTGTATTTGATTGTGCTGCGAATATTTGCAACGTGTTTCTGTATTTGGTTGTGATGTGAGTATTTGCAGCGTGTTTCTGCATTTGGTTGCGTTATCAGTATTTGCAACGCGTCTCTGCATTTGGTTTTGTTGCGAGAATTTGCAACATGTTTCTGCATTTGATTGTGTTGCGAGTATTTGCAGAGTGTTTCTGCATTTGATTGTGTTGCGAGTATTTGCAGAGTGTTTCTGCATTTGGTTGCGTTATCAGTATTTGCAACGCATTTCTGCATTTGATTGTGTTGCGAGTATTTGCAACGCGTTTCTGCATTTGGTTTTGTTGCGAGAATTTGCAGCGCGTATCTGCATTTGGTTGTGTTGTAAGTATTTGCAATGCGTTTCTGTATTTGGTTGCACTGAGTATTTGCAACACGTTTCTGCATTTGGTTGTGTTGCAAGTATTTGCAGAGTGTTTCTGTATTTGGCTGCGTTATCAGTATTTGCAACGCGTTTCTGCATTTGGTTGTGTTGCGAGTATTTGCAACGTGTTTCTGCATTTGATTGTGTTGCGAGTATTTGCAACGCGTTTCTGCATTTGGTTTTGTTGCGAGAATTTGTAGCGTGTTTCTGCATTTGGTTGTGTTGCAAGTATTTGCAACATGTTTCTGTATTTGGTTGCGTTATCATTATTTGCAACGTGTTTCTGCATTTGATTGTGTTGCGAGAATTTGCAGCATGTTTCTGCATTTGGTTGTGTTGTAAGTATTTGCAATGCGTTTCTGTATTTGGTTGCGTTGTGAGTATTTGCAACATGTTTCTCTATTTGGTTGCAAGTATTTGCAATGAGTTTCTGTATTTGACGGCACTGTGAGTATATGCAAAGCATTTCTATATGTGGTTGCATTGTGAGTTTTTGCAGTGTGTTTCTGTATTTGGTTGCAATGTGAATATTTGTTGCACATGTGATATCAAACTGATAAAGATGTTTTCTTAATTCGGCCACCATAATATTGGCATGAAATGAAAATTTTCCCTACTCACAATATCTGCTATTGTGAGTTTTATTTATTTATTTTTTTAAATTTAGGCCTTGAAAAGTTTAATCAAATTATCATAACTTGTTAATCCGCTGAATGCCCACTTAATTAGTCCACTTAAACCCCACCCTCCACAAGCTCATATTTATTATTGAGTGCAACAATTTTCAAAAACTGGTGGTTTAAAATCCCTGCCCTACATTTTTCTTTTCTGCAATTTGTTACGCTTAGATGTACGCCACAATATGGAAGAAAACATTTGTCGCTACTTCAGTTTCACCGCGATTTTAAATGTAATGGTTATATCTTTTTGCTTTTGTAACTATAGTACGCAATCGTAAATGTTGGAGTGCTGCCTGCAAAGCTATCGACTAAAAATGTTTTTAATTTACATTTTTTTGTAAAAATAAAATTCATACTGTACATACATAAACACAATTTATATTTGTTTATACAACTAATTTCAGTCATACACTCTCTGTAAAAGCCTTTAAATTAAAAGGTTTCAAAAACCTTCAGAAACAAATTTGTTAAAATGTGTCCAAACATTTGACAGGTAGTGTAATTGTAATTAGACCGATTCCTGTCAGACCAGGAGAATGAAACTGCCATGGGTCACAGGCTCAACCTGACAGTGTTGTGTATTCACATTTGTGTTTAAGGGAGGTCGAGGGGCAGATTTTCAGGATAGGCATGCACCTGGAGGACATAAAAGAGCAGATCGACAGAAATGTCTGCCATGTTTTCTATCCTCCTTTGTCATCCTCCACTCCCTCTCCTCCACCTTGTGAAAATATCTTTCTCTCATCATCATCCCATCCATCACTGCATGAGGTAACTACATTTTAAATGAAATTTGAACAAAAATTCATGACATTAGACAGTACTTGAGTGTCAGTGACACTCTCTGACCACATTATTACCCACTCATTTTTTTCATTCTTCGTTCATACACAAAATGTCAAAGTTAGCTTATGCGATTTCTGCTGAAACAACTAAGAGTCAGCAATTATTAATGCTCATGTGGACACGCACAGCGAAGTTGATATTGTTGAGTGCCTCATATCCGTTTGCATGTCTTGTTTTGCTATGTAACGTGAGAACTGAATGACTGAGCCGCGGTAGGTTTTGTGGATGTTGGGACTGAATCAAAAGCATGTGTCATGTTGCAGGAGTCGGTCTTCAGCATCTCCTCTGTCAGACACAACATGGAAGACAATGATGATGAAGAGGCCAATGAAGATCACAGAGCTGATGAGCCTTTTCCAAGCTCCACAGAGAACAGCTTCTATCTACAGTACAGCCACATTTTACTCTTATGTATTATGTTTTTGCCTACACAATGCTTCCCATAGGCCACATTCACACTTAGGCATGTGACGGTATTTAGTTTTCATATCACGTTAATAGCTGATGCATATATCACAGTATTGATAGAAAAACTTAAAAGGTTAGTTCACCCAAAAATGAAAATTATGTCATTAATTACTCAAAATATCGAGTGATGGGCAATTTTAAAACACTGCTTCGAATCTCTATGAATCATTTGTTTCGAATCAGTGGTTCAGAGCGCCAAAATCACATGATTTCTGTAAATGAGTTACGTGTTTTGAAACTAAGTGTTTTGAAACTAAGTGTTTTGAAACTTCAATAGTTCACATGACTTTGGCAGTTTGATACATGCTCTGAACCACTAATTCAAAACAAATGATTCGTAAAGCTTCAAAGCTTCATCAAGCAGTGTTTTGAAATCGCCCATCACTAAATATTGTTGAATATTTGTTATTTTTGGCGCACAAAAAGTATTCTCGTCACTTTATAATATTAAGGTTGAACCACTGTAGTCACATGAACTGTTTTAAATATGTCTTTAGTAGCTTTCTGGGCATTGAAATAGTGATGGTTATTGCTGGCGATGCAGGCCTTACTTAGCCATCAGATTTTATCAAAAATATCTTAAGGTCTTATGGGTGTGGAACGACATGAGGGTGAGTAATAAATGACAGAATTTATTTTTGGGTGAACTAACCCTTTAAGTGTTGTCCTCTTAATAAAAAGTTGTAAACTTTTTTCTTATAACAAAAACAACTCTGAACATTTAAATACAACAAATAATACACAATAAAATGTATAGACTAAACAAATGTTTCAAACAGATTAAAGTGCAAAAATGTGTAAACACATGTTGTGAAAATAAATAGCTAATAAGTATGTCTGTAAATATTAGATATTTAAGTATTTGGTGCTGTGATAAACACCATAGCGAATACAAAAATCAGAATGGCTGTTTGAAACATTTAAATATGGTTTTACTTTTTTCTCAGAATGATTTACAGTATTTTAAAGTGCCCGTGATAGTACTACAGTGTATGTTCATTACCGCAATATATCCAGTCCCTTGTTTAGCTCTTCTCTGAAAGATCACTGATGTGGATTGTAAAAGGAGAGAGCGTATCGTGATATTTAGCACAGTTCACTCGCAGCTGATCGGGTTACAGGTCAAGAGGAGGGACGAGGGAATATCAGTTTCATTATGGAAACACTTAGTTCCCTCTGTCAGTTTTTCTGTATCTTCCTCTGAGGTATTCCACCTTCTCCACTGAAATGCCTGGCACTGCCAACGAGGAAGAGGAGGACAGAAAGACAACGAGAGAGGAAGAAAACATCCTGGCACAACTGTCCACCTTAACTTCATTAAAGCAGCTGACACACGATAGGTCAGTATTTACTTACAGATTTTTTTTTTTTTTTTTTTTTTTTTTGCTGTGCATGCTCTGCAATCTGGTGCATTCTTAACTGAGATGGTATGTTGTTATTTTAGAAGGTTTTTTTGTTTTTTTTCCCCAAAGGTGCATGATCCAGGGCTATTATAGTTAAAGGAACACTCCACTTTTTTTGAAAATAGGCTCATTTTCCAACTCCCCTAGAGTTAAACAGTTGAGTTTTACCGTTTTCGAATCCATTTAGCCGATCTCCGGTTCTGGCGGTACCACTTTTAGCATAGCTTAGCATAGTTCATTGAATCTGATTAGACCGTTAGCATTGCGCTTAAAAATGACCAAAGAGTTTTGATATTTTTCCTATTTAAAACTTGACTTCTTCTGTAGTTATATCGTGTACTAAGACCGGCGGAAAATGAAAAGTTGTGATTTTCTAGGCTGATATGGCTAGGAACTATACTCTCATTCAGGCCTTATAATCAAGGAACTTTGCTGCCGAAAATCACAACTTTTTTTTTTCCGTCGGTCTTAGTACACAATGTAACTACAGAAGAGTCAAGTTTTAAATAGGAAAAATATCAAAACTCTTTGGTCATTTTTAAGCGCGATGCTAACGGTCTAATCAGATTCAATGAACTATGCTAAGCTATGCTAAAAGTGCTACCGCCAGAACCGGAGATCGGCTGAATGGATTCGAAAACGGTAAAACTCAACTGTTTAACTCTAGGGGAGTTGGAAAATGAGCCTATTTTCAAAAAAAGTGGAGTGTTCCTTTAACTGAACTAAAACCATAAAAAAACAACAAAAAAAAAAACAATTGTTACTTGAAATAAATAAACATTAATGAAATAAAATAAAATTCTCATGATTGTAAATAACTCTCAGATGTAATAACTTTATACAACATTTGAGAGAAGTTAAAAGTTTTTCTTGTTGTGTTAGACCAGAAAATTAGATCTATCCAGTGATTTATTTTGCATGATGTGGCTATATTATTGCTTTATTGCATTGCACTACAAAAAAAAGTACCAAAAATGGCACCATGTTAATCCTATGGTATTTTTGAAGTACTGAGTGTAATTCATGATTGTACCATGGTACTCTCACAAACTTTTTTTGTTAGGGTAATATGAGCCTTTTCTGCAATAACACTGAACATAATGGTGCAAACATTATCAGAGTCTTAATAATTTAAAACTATTGTAAAAATAAGAAGAACCTTGTTTTTGATGGCTGATGTGAACGTCATTCCTCTCTCAGGTGCGAAGAGAAATTCAGACCCAGTGAAACCTCCTTCTCTTCTGTAGGAGTGTCTGCTGGGAACTCTCCTCTGCCAACCACAGATAAAACACAGGTAACAAACAAACATACAGATGCAGATGGAAAAGATGGAAAGAAATAGATTAGGTTTGTCTGTGAGAAAACAAATCTATTTTACATGGACAAGATAGTATTCTGCAGGAAAGTCAACACTGATAATAGGCCTGTTGGCATTATTGATTAATCAACTGATTGTGGTTACTTTACAACAGTTAAAACACTGTTGTAAAGTACATAAAGGTCTTACTTTATGTGAAATAGAGGCTTGTAGGTTTAATCAGACTGCATTATATTATATTATATTATATTATATTATATTATATTATATTATATTATATTATATTATATTATATTATATTATATTATATTATATTATATTATATTATATTATATTATATTATAAGTTTGTACCTTATCTACTAAATGGCACTAAGTAGGTACTAATAAGGTACTAGTAAGGTACTACTATGAACTTTTTAAGGTAATTAAGGTACAAAGTTGTCCCTGCCAGAGTAAAAAGCTGTTGTACCCCTAATGGTATGGTACCAAAACATCAATCCCCTAAAATCCTCAAAATTTTTGCTATTGCTTGATGGTATTTGTTGCTACTGTGTGTCACTTGAAGGAGGTTTGGGCTGTTCCTTCAAAGGACAGAATGACAGAAAGAGTGTTTGTTTTCTTTTAGAGTTTTTTAGGCCCAGAAACTGACAGCGGCTTTGGCAGTTTTGACCTGAGCCGTCCAAACACAGGACTGTCCCAAACATCTCCTACTGTGAGGTAAAATAACACACACACACACACACACACACATGTTTGTTTTTGTGAATTGTGGGGACTTTCCATAGACTTCAATGCATTTTACACTGAACAAACTGTACATTCTATCCCCCTACCCTGCCCCTACCCCTAAAACCTAACCCTCACAGGAAACTGTGCAAACTTTTACTTTTTCACAAAAACTCATTCTATATGATTTATAAACCCATTTACATTGTGGGGACCGCTGGCTGGTCCCCACGATGTAGGTGAACTCAGGTTTATATTACATCATGGGGACATTTGGTCCCCACAATGTAATATAAACAAAAGCACACACACACACACACACACACACACACACACACATTTACAAGCTTTTATCCAAAGCGAATTACAAAAGAGGAGCAAAAGCAATTTGTCTAAGACTCAGCAATATTTGAAATATAAAATGGCAGGTTTATTAGATAACTAGATTAGGCACTGGCAGCTAGTGCTTTAAAAGGAAGGGAAGCACAAATGTCAATTATCAATGGCTAAATATTTCATTTTGGTGTCTAGTAAGGTACTGATCTAGTCTAAAAAATTCTGATTGCGAAAATGGAATATATTGTATGTCAAAAAACAAAATGCAAAATCCTACAAATGCTAAATGTGTTTTTGTTTTCGGATCATAAACTGTATCTTTTCAATGAAAAATGCTCTGTAGCAGAACTGACATTTGAAAAAATATAACATTTTATCTGATGTGCCCTTTAGTTCTGCGCTCCTTGATGATGTCATTAGCATGCCGAGTATGAGCGGTTCGGACAGTGAAGCCTCCCACTCCAATGTACGAACAACTATATCAATGGCACCAAGACCTCTGCAGCCCACAGTGAGCCACCTGGAATATGAACAGCTGGTTCCACCAGGCATGGAAGCAAGAAGCATTACCCAGAATGCACCTGTTAGAGCTCCAAAAGAGTATGTCACATTAGTAGGTGGTGCCACTCCCATGCATAACCAGGTGACTGAAGGAAGAGAAGACGTTCAGCTGGGAAAGAGCCATTCTGCAAACGAGACACACTCAGCATCACACTGTTCATGCCACAAGTAAGTATTAAAGGAAGTAGTTAATCCTGGTATTTATACCTGCAGTTTGTGAAACCATCATATTTCCATTGTGCTCTTCACAGTAGTGAGGTTATCCTCGCACTGCAGTATGAGGTGTCTCACCTCAAGAGGGTGCTAGAGGAGAGCCTTGGTCACTTGCCTCATGTGAGCAAGAGGACTGATTATCTGAATGGCAGGTGTCCATTGGAGAGGAAGCACAAGGGACAGACCCGTGGCCAAAACAGAGCCGCATCCAGCAGGTACTCCAAGTTGGGCCTGTAGAATGGGCCTATTAGTGTCAAGGAAACTAGATTTTCAAACCTAAAATTAAAAATAAAGATTCCAAAAGAAAGTTTTGGTAACACTTTACTTGAAGGGGTGTGCATAAGACTGACATGACACCTTCATAATCTTGACATGACACGTGTCATGAATATGAAGGAGGTTTTATGCATGTTTATGACAACTGTCATTAAATGTCATTCGCTCAATTATGTCATTTTTAATGCAAAGATGACATTGTTTGAGATGTCTTTGTTACGACAACTTGACATAAACCAACACATCATAACCTGTCAGTGTCTTTGTCATGACAACTTGACATTAGCAAAACATCATTTTTTGATTAATTATCAAACTTAAAAAACTACTTAGCTTTATGGGTTAACATTACATTACATTATTTTGGTAACACTTCAGTATAGGGAACACATATATAAACGATTAATTATGACTTTTCCCTCAATAAACTTTTAATATACTGCTTATTATAGTTAATTGTTAGGTTTAGGTATTGGGTAGGATTAAGAATGTAGAATAAGGTCATGCAGAACAAAGCATTAATATGTGCTTTATAAGTACTAATAAATAGCCAATATTTTAGCCATATGAATGCTAATAGTAATAAGCAACTAGTTAAAAGACCCTAAAATAAAGTGTTGCCATTATTTTATAACAGTGTCATCTTTTTTACGAGATTTGAAATTGTCTATTATCTGACCTTCTGTTGGAGGAAACTTAAAAAAAAAAAAAAAAAACATGAAATGAAAAATAGTCATGACGCTGTTATAAAATTATTTGTCAGAGTATTGTCACTTAATGACGTTTTAATGACAAGTTCAATTTGTACCACTGTACTTGAGCTCAAGATACATATTCATGACACTATTATAATGGCCTCATGACAGCCAATGTCAAAACCAACCACATGACAGTTTAATGCAATGTTAACCCATAAAGCTAAATGATATCAGGTTGTCATGACAAAGACACTGACAGGTTATGATGTATTGGTTTATGTCAAGTTGTCATAACTCGGACATCTCAAACAATGTCATCTTTGCATTAAAAATGACATAATTGAGCCAATGACACTTAATGACAGTTGTCATAAACATTCATAAAACCTCCTTCATATTCATGACATGTGTCATGTCATGATTATGACGGTGTCATGTCAGTCTTATGCACACCCCTTCAAGTAAAGTGTTACCAAAGTTTTTTTTTTTTTTTCAGTAATATACATAAAAGAACCTATTAATTGCGACTTTTAATCTTTCAATTCTGACTTCTTTTCTCTGAATTGTAAGATATAAACTGCAATTGTGAATTATAAAGTCAATTCTGAGGGAAAAAAAGGTGACTTTTTTCCTCAGAATTGCAAGTTTATATCTCACAATTCTGAATTTAATTGCGAGTTATAAAGTCAGAAAGGCAGAATTGCGAGTTTATATCTCACAATTATGACTATAACATGCAACTATGAGTATATATAATGCAATTCTGCCTTTATAACTAGCAATTAAAGTCAGAATTGTGAGATAAAGTTGCAATTACCTTTTTTATTTTTTATTCAGTGGCAGAAACAAGCTTCCATAAGAACCATTTAAGGTTTCCCAAATAACCTTTCAGTGAACAGCTCCTAAAATAATCTTTTTTTTTCTTCTTAAAGGGATAGTTCACCCCAAAATGAAAATTCTGTCATCATTTACTCACCCTCAAGTTGTTCCAAATCTGTATAAATGTCTTTGTTCTGTTGAACACAAAGGAAGATATTTTGAAGAAAGTTTGTAACTAGGCCCCTTTGGGGCACCATTGACTTCCAAAGTAGGAAAAAACTACTATGGAAGTCAATGGTGCCGCAAAACTGTTCAGTTTCCTACATTCTTCAAAATATCTTCATATCTTCAAATATCAAGATTTTGAATAACTTGAGGGGGATTAAATGATGATAGAAGTTTCATTTTTGGTGAACTATCCCTTTAATGTGATTTTAATAAACACTTTAATGCACTGGAAAGATTCCATAGATGCCAATAAAGAACCTTTATTTTTTAAGAGTGTTGGTTCTTCAAAGTTTGCAAAATTAATGTGCATTCTTACTACATCATAAGGCGTGCAAAGACCGACTCAGACCCTCAGAAGATTGAGGACTGGATCTCTTCTGATATGGAGCTCAGCAAGAGCAAAGGTGACAGCATCACAACCTGGTTCAAACTTGTTTCTTTAGCAATTCATTTATGTTAAATGTGGTTTAAAACAGTTCAAGGCATAGGTCACTCGAAAATGAAAATTCTGTCATCATTTACTCACCCTCAAGTTGTTCCAATGGTAGTCAATGGGGGCGAGATCTGCTTACAAACATTCTTCCAAATATCTTCCTGTGAGTACAGCAAAACAAAGAAATTTATACAGGTTTGGAACAACTTGAGGGTGAGTAAATGATGACAAAATTTTCATTTTTGGGTGAACTATGCCTTTAAATATTGGTGTTTGCTAAATTTGTGTTTAGTGAAGTGAAACTGAAGAGAAATTGAAGTAAATGGAATTTGTGTATTGTCAGTTACAGACGGTGAAGATTCAGATCACACAATGAGTTTTCATAGAGACTTCAGTCCATCTTACAGACAAACACGCACCTGCTCTGGTGCTCTCGCTGAGAAGAGGTCACATGACTCCAAAACCTCATCCAGGGGTATGATCCCTTTTAGTAAATAGTATTTTTACGTAGTAAGATAAAAGTACTTAAATGTTCTTCTTGTGACGGTCACAGCCTCAGTAGAGAGCTTTCCTGTGGACACATCTCAGTTCAGCCAGTCTGGAAGCCTTCGGAGAAGAGCCAGCATTGGGCCAACGATCCACAGCATCAACACTGAGCCAACCAACAAAAGTGCCAGCTACAGACCTGCAAGTGAGGAATCACTTTAATACCCATATTAATACCCATATTTGTATTTATATTAGTTTTAATGACTCTACAAGTTTGATTAAACCATCAAAATATGAGAAAAACTTTATATAAAAAAATAAATAAAACTTTAAATATGTGGGAACAAGACAGAACATTCGTTCATACACACATTTGTTTATTTATTCTGTATGTCTTAGAAAGTGTATGCTTGCAGCAGTGGAAAGCAAAGTATAGTAATAGTGTCCTTTGTTGTTTCAGTGGGAAACCTGGGGAATTTCTTCTTAAATAGCACACATCCTGCCGCTTCTATTCCGGCTCATCCATCCTATAAGCCTCTGTTGCAGGTCAACTATGGCTCCTCCTGTAGTCTTCCTGCTGGGTAAGCAAATAATCAGTTAAAGACAAACAATCTATTAAATATGCACCCAACAATAGTGTCATTACATGTCAAACACACCATATTACCAAAGGAAAAATGCAGTTTGATCTGTTAAGGATAACAGATTATAAACTGTACACAAAAAAACAGACCGTTAAAATTGATAATAGTATTTGACCTTACGGTGGCTGTTTTCCCAGATTCAAAGTGCGAGATCAAGCATCTGAACCAGTGTCCAGTAGGAAGCGCTCTACTCAATCTGACTCGGCACTGCTTCCCAGTAATGTCTTCTTTCAACGGACCTCGCCACGGACAAGTGGAAGACGACACCACACCAGCAGAGTCAGTTTAGACTGTCCTACAGCTACCATTCACACGACAGAATGACAACACACAATTTTATAATGCTAGCATTTTGAATTAAAAGTGGAAATTGTTAAGAACTGCAAATAATGTTGATTATTTGGAATATAATCCTAACATATTAACATATACCATTCAAAAGTTGGGGTTAGCAAGATTTATACATTAAACTAATAAAAAGTGACAGGAAAGACTTACATTCTAAAAGAAAATGGAAATAAATGCTGTTGAACTATTTATCAAAGAATCCTGAAAAAAAAAAAAAAAAAAATCAGCAGCTTTTCTATAGAAGCTTGTTTTTGCAACATGGAATAAAACAATAAAAAAGGTAATTGTGACTTTTTATCTCAAAATTCTTACTTTGTCACAGTTACAAGTTTATTTGTCACAATTCTGACTTTTCCCTCAGAATTTTGAGTTTATATCTGATAATTCAGACTTTTTTAAATCACAATTCTGAGAAGAAAAAAAAAAAGAGAATTGGGAGGAAAAAAAGGTTGCAATTACCTTTTTTATTTTTTATTCCATGGCGGAAACAAGCTTCCATAGTTTTCAAAACTGATCACAATAAGAAATGTTGCTTGAGCACCAAATCAGCATATTAGAATGAAGGATCATGTGACACTGAGCACAGAAGTAATGATGCTGAAAATTCAGCTTTGACATCTCAAGGATACATTTTAAAATATATTAACAAAAAAAATTTTAAATTGTAATAATATTTCATAATATTACTGTTTTACTGTAAAAAGCAGCCCGAGCATAAGATACTTCTTTCAAAAACAATACAAAATCTTTACAAAAAGAGTATTTTGTAATAAATATTAACATACAACATGTATTCATTTGTGTTTCATGCTTATCAGGAGGAATCAATACATAGGACACTGGACAAGGCCTTGCAGGCAGCTTTTCTAATGAAGCAGACCACGGACAGGATGGCGGACGCTCTCTCTGCTGACCTGGCCAAGGCTCAGCTCCAGAGGAAGTTACAGGGCCTACATCCTCTCAGCAGCCGAGCGGGTGCTGTAATTCACTTTTTAGACAACAAAAATGACATTAAAAAACATTAAAACAATGATTCCTTTCATACTTCTCCTTTTACACATCAGTTTAATAGTGTCTGGGGTTTTTGAATTATCATCAAATAAAAAAATAACTGACCTGAAAGTTTGTATTTTTCTATTTGTAATGATCAACAGGGGGCAGAATAGAACCTCTTGATGTAACAATACAACCCAATACTATCAATGCAAGTGTGATGCAACTATAACAGCACAATACCAGAATGCCCCAGTATAACATATCATAAAACGCCTAAAGATGTTCCTCCCTGACTTCCGTCATCACATACCATCATGTCATTAAGAAGAAGGTGAGTTTTATTGAAACTAAGGTTGTTTTAGTGTTAAATTCCCATAAATGTCCCTCAGTTTCGAAAGATTATCACTTTTTTAGCCATATCACCCACTGGCAATCACAAGGCCGATAAACTACACCGGTCAAGTTTCTGCCAATAACTGTGTGTGGTAAGCCTCCAGTCATTGCTGCTGTTCATGTAAAGCAGTTTACACCCTTTTATTGGTGTAGAATACAAACAAACATCTGTCACTGTGTAATTTAGATCCGGAATGTAACGTAATGTCTAAAAGAATGAAACTAGGGGAGACTGGGGTGCCATTATATTAGCATTTTTTAGACTTTTTTTGTCACCAACTCACAGACCACTAAATGTAACAGTACTACTAATATACGGTATTTACATTGATAAACACTGGATAATATATTTGATTTTAATGAAACAAGTTAGTGTTACAACTGTAAGACATTATCTTATTGCCAATATCTTATCTTATTAATTAACAGTATATGAAACCTCACAGGATAGTTTTCACATTTAAATGGCACAAATTCTTTATTGGTTGGTATTATTTTTTAAAACGTTTTTGAAAGAAGTCTCTTATGCTCACCAAGGCTACATTTATTTAATCAAAAATTCAGTAAAAACAGTAATATTGTGAAATATAATTACAATTTAAAATAACATATATTATAAAAACACACAAGCATGTCTGGGAATTTGAAAAAAAAAAAAAAAAAAAAAAAAAAATCTTCACCTGAGGATATAGTAGAAATTTGTTGCATTAATCTGTCTGTGTAACCTGATGTAAAATGTTTCCGCAGGGTGACTCTCACTATGACAGCTCGAGCAACTGAGAAATCTAAGACATAGAGGTAGAAGAGGTGTGTAAACTAAACTTCCTGTCCAAGCAGTATAAGAAAGCTGAATGAAACTTTTGAATGAGCTAAATAGCACTCTAACCATTAAAAATACAGTATTAAGAAGTAAAACAGTGTAATTTGTGTCCTATTTGAGTGCCCATGGTTTAAAGGTGCCCTAGAATTAAAAATTTAATTTACCTTGGCACAGTTGAATAACAAGAGTTCAGTACATGGAAATGACATACAGTGAGTCTCAAACACCATTGCTTCCTCCTTCTTATATAAATTTAATTTGTTTAAAAGACCTCCGAAGAACAGGCGAATCTCAACATAACACCGACTATTACATAACAGTTGGTGTTATTAATGTGTGCGCCCCCAATATTTGCATATGCCAGCTCATGTTTAAGGCATTAGACAAGGGCAGCCAGTATAAATATCTGGATTTGTGCACAGCTGAATCATCAGACTAGGTAAGCAAGCAAGGACAATAGCGAAAAATGGCAGATGGAGCAGTTAGAACTGACATGATCCATAATATCATGATATTTTTAGTGATATTTTTAAAAAAAAATTCTAAATATTTCGTTAGCATGTTGCTAATGTACTGTTAAATGTGGTTAAAGTTACCATCGTTTCTTACTGTATTCACGGAGACAAGAGCTGTCGTTATTTTCATTTTTAAACACTTGCAGTCTGTATAATTCATAAACACAACTTCATTCTTTATAAATCTCTCCAACAGTGTGTAATGTTAGCTTTAGCCACAGAGCATAGCCTCAAACTCATTCAGAATCAAATGTAAACATCCAAATAAATACCATACTTACGCGATTAGACCATTTTGAATAAATACCATACTTACGCCATTAATCCATTTTGAGGGTTATATTAGCTGTGTGAACTTTGTTTATGCTGTTTAAGGCAAGCGCAAGCTCCAGGGGCTGATGAGTCCCATTTTCTTTTACATCAGGTGGACGGATGTGTACTTGTGTGCTGTTTACCAAGGGAAGTGATGGTACCAGGATGTACTGTGGGACAATGACAAGGTGGTGGAGGGAGTGCGATGCTCTGAGCAATGTTCTCCTGGGAAACCTTGTGTCTGGGCATTCATGTGGATGCAAATTTGACATGTACCACCTACCTTAATATTGTTGCAGACCAGGTACACCCCTTTTAAGGGCATTCATGGCCTAATGAGAGTCAGACTGGTAACTTGAAGGTTGGGGGTTCAATTCTCATTACCGACAGGAAATGACTGAGGTGGCCTTACCTAGGAAGTAGAAGATGGAAGTGGCCTCTTTCAGCAGGATAATGTGCCCTGCCACACTGCACACATTGTTCAGGGATGGTTTGAGGAACATGATGAAGAGTTCAAGGTGTTGCCCTGGCCTCCAAATTCCCCAGATCTCAATCCGTTTGAGCATCTGTGAGATGTGCTGGACCAACAAGTTCGATCCACGGTGGCTCCACCTCACAACCTACAGAACTTGAAGGCTCTGCCGCTAACGTCTTGGTGCCAAAAACCACAGGACACCTTCCGAGGTCTCGTAGAGTCCATGCCTCGGAGGGTTGGCACTGTTTCGGCAGCACCTTAGATTAAGGTCCAGTTTTCACTCTTAACTAACTATTGACTATGACTTTTGCCTCAATAAACTCCTTATTATTGCTTATTCATAGTAAGTTAATTAGGTTAAGTTTAGGTATTGGGTAGGATTAAGGGATGTAGAATATGGTCATGCAGAAAAAGGCATTAATATGTACTTTAAAAGTACTAATAAACATCCAATATCCTAGTAACATGCATGCTAATAAACAACTTGTTAATAGTGAGAATTGGACCCTAAACTAAAGTATTACCATACAGTGCCTATAGAAAGTCATATACCCTCTGGAAAATCTTTACCTTTTGTCACATTTTTTAGCTGTATGTACACATTATAACCCTCATCATCAAAGTGAAAATAACATTGTAAAACATTCTGAAGGATTGGTAAATAGATCAGCCCCTTGGGATATACCATTATAGACTTGCTCAGGCACAACCAATCAACTTTCAGATCAAACACCAGGCTAATTGCCCCACTTGACATCAGTTGCAGTGGTTTTGATTACTTCAGAATAAAACCAGCTGTTTCTTGAAGATTCCACTGTTAGTAGTGCATGGTAGGGTTGGGTGATGTCTACCAAATTGGCATCAAACTATGTCTACAGTGAAACATCACGATGGACGATGCCAGCTCAACATTGTGATGTCTGTCAGCCATCAGTGATGGAACATGGCATTGTCTATCGGCCAAACCCCAGTGCATGGTACTGCAAAGAATTTACCTTGGTTAGGAAAGTACTTTCAAATGGTCTGTGGGATAAAGTTGTAGAAAGGCACAAGTTAGGAGAAAGCTACAAAAACATTTTGAACGCTTTAGCTATCCCTCTGAGTAATGTTCACAGCATAATTAAGTGGAAAGCGTATGGTACAACCAGCACATTGCCTAGATTTGGCTGTCTATCCAAACTGGATGACAGAGCCAGGAGGACATTAATTAGGGAAGATACCAAGAGGCCAAAGGCAACTTTGAAGGACTTACAGAGGTTTGTGGCTGGGACTGGTCGGTCTGTGCATGTGACAAATATCTCACAAGTTGGCCTGTATGGCAGGGTGGCAATAAAGAAAACTTTCCTGAAAAAGTGCCACTTGTTGTTACGCTATGCAAAAGCACACCTGGGAAACTCTGACGCCATCTGGCAAAAGGTGCTATTGTCTGATGAGACCAAAATTGACCTTTTTTGACTGAACTTCAAGCACTAGGTTTGGCAAAAAGCAAACACAGCACACCACTCAAAACACACCATACCTACTGTGAAGCATGGTGGTGGCTTATGTTGTGAGGGTGTTTCTCTTCAGCAGGGACTGTGCAATTGGTCAGGATTGAAGGGAAAATGGATGCTGCAAGTACATCCAAATTCTTCAGGAAAACCTGTGTCCCTCTGCTAGACAGCTGAAGATGAGCAGGTCATTCAACTTCCAACATGACAATGATCCTGAACATATCCCCAAAAGAACAACGCAATGGCTTAAGGACAGGAGGTGAATATCCTTGAGTGGTCAAGTCAGAGCCCTTACTTAAAGCTGCTGTCCGTAAATTTTTTGTGTTAAAAATGATCCAAAATCAATCTTTGAGCAAGTACATAACCAGCCAATGTTCAAAACTATCTCCTTACCTTAGCGCAATTCACAATGGTAAGCTTGTAATAATGTTTTCTTATTCAAATTATACTGGTGGGTTTCCGCTGTAAATTCGAGAAAGCAGCCGCTTGTCTTTATGTCATTACATCACGTCTGTATACATAAAGGAGGAGTCCCCACACCGATGTGGTGACTGACAGCAAACATTAGATTCCTCCACTCTGAGAAGCCGTGCCGATGCACAACCCACATAAAGATGTTAATTCCGCAAATAATTGCAATTGCAGGTTTGAAACAGAGATGGCGACAAAGAGGCAAAACTTATGGACTGCAGCTTTAAATCTGATAGAAAATCTGTGGATGGACTTGAAGAGAGCAGTCCATTCATAATGGAATTTGACTGAACTTGAGCAATTCAGCAAGGAAAATGGGCAAATATTCTCCAACATAGGTGTACAAACCTAGTACAGACATATAGAAAAAGATTAATGGCTGTAATTTAAGTAAAAAGTGGTTTTAATATGGAGTATTAAATCAGGGGACTGATGAATTTTCCAACCCTGTTATTCTAATTTTTCAGGTTTTTAAAAAAAAAATAATTTTCAGAACTATTGCCTTTTCTTTTCTGTTGTTGTATATAATCTATATATATATTCCTTTTGCAGATTTGTTTCAGTTGTAGCATGCAGGTTCTATGCTTCTCTATAGTGGAGATTGAGAAACATCACAGGTGTGATTCTTTTATTGTATAATGCCACTTTCACTGGGAGATTTACACTGTAAACAATCTCCTGTAGCAATTTCCGTGTAAAATACACTAACTTTAGAGACACTTAAAATGAAAAGGTCAAATTAACCTATCAGATATCCTTCTCCTATGACTCCCATGAATATGCTACAAATCTGACGCTCCGTTCTCTATTGAAAACCCAACAATGCTGAGGCAAACGCAAACTATCAGTGACCCAGATAAGTGTGATTTACAGGGTGGGATTTTGAGTTGTCTGCCATCAGCCCCCACTCCCAAACTACATGAAATAGATACACTGTTCTTTCTTCCTTTCTTTATTGACCCTTTGCCCATTTTTTAATGATGACTGATTTTTTTTTTTTTTTTTTTGCTGTTGTAATGAAGTTAATACAAATGCAAAATGCATTCTGATGTTGTTTATAAAACGTTTATTTTTTTTAATAAAACGTTTAACTTCTGAACTAAAATTGACCATGAAACATTTTTGTTTGCTCTGACAGTTCAATTGTGGTTACACACAGAAAAAAAAAAAACTTAATACGGCACCATGATACTGTTGATACTGAATGTCATTATCAGATCTGGCTAGAATGTCAGTACCAATCTGAGTACAAGTGCAGCTCTTTTTCTAGCTTATGTCCTTTCCCAAAGTGATGCCTTTTCCATGATTTAAATAAAAGGAGAAAAAAAAAGTACAGTACCATTATAAAGTTTGGGGTCAGGAAGATATTTTAATGTTTTTGAAAAAGCGTCTGTTTTGCTCACCAAGGCTGCTTTCATTTGATCAAAAATACAATAAAACAGTAATATTGTGAAATATTATTACAATTTTAAATAACCATTTTCTATTTAAAAAAAATAAATGTAATTTATTGCTGTGATGGCAAATCAGAATTTTCAGCATCATTGCTCCAGTTTTCAGTGTCACATAATCCTTCAGAAATCATTCTAATATGCTGATTTAGCGCTCAAAAAACATTTCTTATTAATATCAATGTTGAAAACAGTTGTGTTGCTTAATATTTTTGTGGAAACCATGATTCTTTTTTTCAGGATTCTTTGATGAATGGAAGGTTTAAAAAAAACAGCATTTATTTGAAATAGAAATATTTTGTAACATTATAAGTATCTTTACTGTCAATTTTAATCAATTTAATGAATTTTTGCTGAATAAAAGTGTTAATTTATTTTAAATACAATAATGAAATCTTACTGGCCCCAAACTTGTGAACAGTATTGTAGTATCGTCTGCATGTTTCTTACAAATGAGAGATTCGAATGAATTCCTGAAGCACTGGCTATAGTAAAAGCAAAGCTGCATTGTCAGTTTTGGAAATTTTTCATGATACATCAGTCATGTTGATGGCTGTATATATGATATAACATAATATAACACCCCTAAGCTGGAGCAACCTAAGCCAGCACTAATTTGCTGTGCTATACAACTTGAATAGACAGTTTGGTTTCTGCTTTGGTTTTGAAATTCCTGTATATCCCATAGAGAAAAAATTAAGCTCTCTATAAAATATATACTATAGCATGTCATGTTACACTGACATGAATCAATCACAGATTTATGGCTTTTATATTTCCTCTAGTCATTCAGCTACATGGATCTTTTGAAACTGATATTACACATACGCATTTTGTGAGTCTGTCAAAATAATCTATGTTCTTTAGCTTAGATCTTCTGCTTCTCACATTCCTCTCTCACACACACACGCACACGCGCACACACAGTACACACAGTAATCTCACACTTGTCTCCTCTAGCGTTTCAGAAGAGATCTCAATAATATCACAAACTGTTGATAAGACATGCGCCAAAACCCAGAATGTCAATATGGACTCTCAATAATAACTCAAATATTTTCAAGTTCTTCCAACATCAAATTATCTAAGATATTCATTATAGCTCCTATAGGCTACAATAACAATTTTAGGTCAAACATCTGGGACAGTACTAAAACAAAACACAACCTGAGCTGTGAAAGGGCAACCGCTCAGAGTCGTCATGTAATATGATAAACGCCTCTTTTCAGATTTGTAGCATACTTCCTCACTTCATAATAGGGATTAATATCATCGATACCATTTTATTCTGAAGTATGAACTTATATGAGTTTATATTTAAAATAGAACATTTAATGTCTTGTGTATTTGATAACAATAGAACAAGAAATGCTGAACAGCCCATTCAACAGGCAGAGTGCATCTTTGTGTCTATCCTCAAGTGTATTGATGTGTACCTGTGTCGTCCTTCAGTGCTGATAGGTCCTCTCTCTCTCCCTGACAGAGGGAGGGGGCATACGTGAACACTCACTTCTCCCAGAACAATAAAATACCTGTTGGAAGGTAATAGGAAAAAAAAAAAAAAAACATAACTTAAGCCGCAGCCATTGCCCAGAAATAGAGAGTCAAATCGAGTGTGCCCTAAAGGCAGCTGAAGAGCACCAAATTTGAGGCATGGAGTCAAAATATTTGCATCTTTTTAATATCGTCTTATTGATTATCATTGTGCCACAGGTAAGAATAAAAATTCTGCTTTCTTTATCCAAATAAGTTATGGTTTAACTGTGTCTATAGTTAGTGGAAGAGAGTTTAAAAGCATAATAAACAGTTATAAAAAAAAAATAAAAAAAAACATTATTTGTATTGCATAGAACAATAGTCCTTTTTATTACACTAATGTCATATTCGTAGTTGTATACACTTTCATGCTGGATAGGAAAAAAATAGCTTTGGATCTAAAATCTGTGCTGAGTGATGCTCAAATAAGCTTCCTTGGTCACTAATGGCACATAATACCATATGACAGAGTAATAGTTGCCCCTGAAATAAGCAAGGAAGAATGGATGCTTTCTAATATGTTTTATATATTTTAAAAATGATTTGTTGTATTTCTGCTCTTAATTTACAGATATGCACAGCACAAAATGGTAGGAGATCTTTAAAATTTGTCCTGTTTAGGTCATTCCATATCTCCCTCATAAACTGTAAAATATGTTTTTAACAATGAGTATCTGACGCTAACTTCCATGTTATGACAGACATTGTTTCTTTCATTTTTTTTCTATCCCATGGGCCTTTTAGTTCTTTCTCGTGTATTTCTAAATTGTCTTAATTATACATGAAATAAAAAGCGTTAATTTTAGATTATAGTGGATGTAGAATTCTAAAAAATAATTGTATACTCTGTAAAAAAATCCTTTAAACTTAAAATATAACATTTTAGGCAACCATTTTGTGGAATGAACGGGTTGTGTTTTCATTTTCTAGATGTGATGAATTTTTAAAACAGTATTATGATTATGCTATCCTAACTGCTTCTCTCTCTGCAGACATCACGTTATCCGTGTTCACCGTCACCTCTAAAAGCATGACGGTGCGCTGGAGCGGACATACCGGCGCGAGCTCTTACAAAATCACCGCCACGCCGAAAAACTCCCCAGAGCCGTCGGTGTTCGCGCAGTTCAGCGGCAGCACGGTCATGGGCTCCGTTAACTCCTTGTCCCCGAACACTGTGTACAGGATGCGGGTCGAAGCCATGGACAACGCGGTAAATGTGCTCAGCAGCGCCGAAACGGAGGAGACTACAGGTGACCTGACCTCTGACTTGGACATGAGCTACCATGATAAATTACAAATGAAAAGTTCAATCTTAACACCTATGCTTCACACCAATGCATCGGTGGCCAAGAGTTTTTTTGTTTTGTTTTGTTTTTTTAAAGTCTGACAGGTGACTTTTTTAATTTATCTTTTAAAATAATAATTTAAAAAATGAATCTTATTAGATACATTTTAAATTTTGTTAAATATAAAACATATTAATTTGAATACCGATTAATTATTAATAAAAATATTAATAATTTCTTACTGATATTTTAATGTTTATATAATTACATATAGGCCTATTATATATATATATATCATTTATTTTATTTCATAATTAATAATTAATTGTAATTAATAAGTATTTTTTTTATAATATGATATATATATATATATATATATATATACACATATATAGGCTATATATATATATATATATATATATATATATATATATACATACATATATAGGCTATATATATATATATACATACATATATAGGATATATATATATATATATATATATATATATATATATATATATATATATATATATATATATATATATATATATATATATATATATATATATATATATATATATATATATATATATATATATATATATATATATATATATATATATATATATAAAATAAAATAAAATATTATATATACAATAATAATAATTATTATTATTGTTATGTTCTTGTATTGTGTCCCATCAGCTCCTGAGGTTCCCTTCATACAGCAGGCTTACTCCAAAAAAAGTGACAGCATCACGGTGGAGTTTGGTATGGTGGATGGTGCGACCGGCTACATAATCCGGGTAGAGAACGAGGATGGGTTCTTCTCTGAAACCCCAGTGGTAAAATCCCCTAACACAGTGATCAATCTGCTGCCTTATACTCAATACACCCTCAGCGTGATGTCTGTCAACACTGGAGGAAGGAGTCAGCCTTCTCTGCCCGTGAGCGCTAAGACAGGTAAACTGACTCCAGACTTAAAGACTTTAATTTAACCATCTTCTGCTTTATTTAAAATGCCTTTCAATTAATATATCGGCTTTTTTTTTTTTTTTTTTTTTAAAGGGCTAATATCCCTGCTGTTTTGTGGCAGAAAACAAAAAGTTTGAATCAGCCTAAGCTGGTTTGCTGGTCTTAGATGTTTTAGTGGTCTCTAAACCTGAGGAAACTAGTGTTCAACTTATTTAACTGACCATCCAGCTGCTCTCCCAGCCTGACTACCCAAATTAACAAGCCCCTAACCATAAAACCAGACCTGGCTGAGTAGTAGAAACTAGCTTGGTGGCCAGCTCAAACCAGCGAACCGTTTTAAAGTTGTTTAATTTTTTTCAGCAGAAATACATAAAATAGAACTAGTTTGAGATTTTAGTTCACTATATACATTATTCAAAACAAGTGTAAGTTATGCATGTCTTCAATAAAAACAACAGTTCACAGCCATATTTTACTGACTTAAAGGATTAGTTCACTTTCAAATTAAAATTTTCTGATAATTTACTCACCCCCAAGTCATCCAAGATGTTCATATCTTTCTTTATTCAGGCGAAAAGAAATGATGAAAACATTCCAGGATTTTTCTCCATATAGTGGACTTCAATGGGCACCAAAGAGTTGAAGGTCAAAATTACAGTTTCAGTGCCGCTTCAAATGGCTTTAAACGATACCGGACGAGGAATAAGGGTCTTATCTATAGAGAAACCATCACTCATTTTCTAAAATAAATAAAAATAAAATTTTATACATTTTAACCATAAATGCTCATCTTGAACTAGCTCTCTTCTTCTTCTCTATTAGAATTCTGGCAGTGTAGACACTACTAAGTGTATTACTGCCCTCCACAGGTCAAAGTTTGAACTAAATTGTCATGTACAATATGCTAGTTCAAGTATATAACAGTTAGTTCAAACTTTGACCTGTGGAGGGCAGTAATACACTTAACAGTGTCTACACTGCCAGAATTCTAATAGTGAAGAAGATGAAGAGAGCTAGTTCAATATGAGAATTTATGGTTAAAACATATATAATTTTTATTTAATTTTTTTTAGAAAATGAGTGATGGTTTCTGTAGATAAGACCCTTATTCCTCGTCTGGGATCGTGTAGAACGCTTTGAAGCTGCACTGAAACTGTAATTTTGACCTTCAACCGTCTAGAGGCCACTGAAGTCCACTATAAGGATACTAATCCTGGAATGTTTTAATCAAAAACTTTAATTTCTTTTCGACTGAAGAGAGAAGGACATGAATATCTTGGATGACATAAAGGTGAGTAAATTATTAAAGTGAACTAATCCTTTAATATGGGTTATGTAAAGTTTTACCCTCAAATGACATAACACTAAAAAGCTTAAATAAAAAGTGTTGACCAAAACAGACATTTGTATAAGCTCATTTACTAAAGATCACACACCATAGAACAGAATGAAAACTGAGCCCTACTCCCTGTTTGGTTGACAATGAGTTGATATTTAAAACCTGTAACACAGTACTGTAACACAGTATTGTTTACAGTATTGTTTAGCTATTGTGCAGAGCTGGTACCTCTGGCTCGACCGACTGTTGACGGTAACTGCATCTTTAGCTGGACTTCATACCCAAAACTGTATGAAAAGATAAACCATGAGAACTAGGCTGTCGCCTCTCCCCTAGGAATGGCTTGTTGTAACATTAGAGGGATGATTTTCATAAAGTTTCATATATAACAACAAAACATTCTCTTTATACTTTTTACCTTACAGACACACTGCAGGTTATTCCCATCTCAAGATCCTACATCTGTCCCTATAAGACATTTACACTAGTGTCATTTTAAATCTAATAAAATATTTTATCAAAAGATTAGCATTGGCACATATCACAAAAAACTCATTCGACTAAACATTCATAATTTAGTTGGGGCAGGACTTTTTTTAGCTGTAATGATCAAAACTCACCACCAGGGGCAGTAATTGCTTAGCTCTCAGACTGTTTTAACTCTCCATTCCTTCTGGCCAGTTGTTAAAATATTGAATTATTTTTTCTCTCTTTGCAGTGGTGTTGGCCCCAGATCTGCGTTCCAGCTCCCCTAGCAGCGACACCATTGTGATAAACTGGAATCCAGTGAACAATGCTGTGTTATACAGCCTGGATTTGATCATGGAGGGTTCAGACACACGGGTCAGACGCAACACGTCTGATACCAACATGACCTTCACTGACCTTCAGCCTGGCACCACCTACTACATCAAAGGCAATGCATGGGATCCTGATGGTAACCAAGGAGATGACATCACCATCAACCAAATCACACGTAAGGACTCGTTTATAGTATTTTTGTCCTGCCGGGTACATCAACACATTACAATTCAAATGTGTGCATCTACCACGCAGGACAACCGTTCTGACTGGATCTCTTCCCAAATCATCCCTCCCTAATATTTTCATCTCATTTTTATTAATTGACATAAATGTCAATATATTATCATCATAGTTTTTGTCATTCAAAACTTATTTTTTAGTTATCGTCTCATTTTCTTCTTTAAAAAAATGTTGATGAAAACAATGATGAAAATTATTCATCAACGAAATTTACACTGCACACAAACCTATTGTTTTGCTTCAGAAGACATTGATTAATCAACTGGGTTCGTATGGATTACCGTCCAGTTTGTTTTGTGTGGTTTTTAAGCTTCAACTTTGAGGGACCCACTGTCTTGCATTAGATCTGGATTTTTTTTTTTTTTTATCTCTGTGTTAAAGGATTTGTTCACTTTTAATTGAAAATTAGCCCAAGCTTTACTCACCCTCAAGCCATCCTAGGTATATATGACTTTCTCAGTTCTGAAGAACACAATCAGAGGTATATTAAAGGGTTAGTTCACGCAAAAATGAAAATTCTGTCATGTCATCACCCTCATGTCGTTCCAAACCGGTAAGACCTCCGTTCATCTTCGGAACACAGTTTAAGATATTTTAGATTTAGTCTGAGAGCTTTCAGTCCCTCCATTGAAAATGTTTGTATGGTAGACTGTCCATGTCCAGAAAGGTAATAAAAACATCATCAAAGTAGTCCATGTGACATCAGTGGGTTAGTTAGAATTTGTTAAAGTATTGAAAATACATTTTGGTCCAAAAATAACAAAAACTACGTTGCATGTCGCGGATGTCCTAATCGCCAAAAACAACCACGGCGACGTAAAAGTGCATTACCAACGCCGACAGATGAAAGGATTAAATGGAATCAGTTCAATGGAATCAATTCAATGGAATCAATTCAATGGAAAGGATTCCGGAAGAGAATACAATGCTGAATAAAGTCGTAGTTTTTGTTATTTTTGGACCAAAATGTATTTTTGATGCTATACATCAGGGATGGCATGAAGGTGAATTTTCATTTTTTAAAGGTGCAATATTTAATATTTTTGCTGTAAAATATCCAAAAACCACTAGGCCAGTGTTATATATTTTGTTCACTTGAGTACTTAAAATATCCCAACTATTTGTAAATTGTGAGAAAATTGCATTTTTAACCAAGGCTGCGGGACGTGTGAGGAGTCGTCTGTCAATTGCGTCATACCCGCGTTACCCCCGGTTTCCGGTTTTATTTTGTAGAAACCATGGAAACACCAAAGACGCTTTAAAATATTACACGTTTTAATAGACAAGGGAACAACTGTTTTGATATATTTATAGACAGAAAATGAATTGTTGTTATATAGCTCAACAAGTTTAGTCTTATTGTTTAAATCTAATTTTCTTGATTTTTTGCGAGTACCATGCTTTACCATGCCTCAGAGAAAAACACTATTCTGTTTAGATGCAGCTTTATTTTTATTAACAGTAATACAGCATTTTATCCGTCATACAACACGTTTTAAAATTAATTGCATGCCATTTATCAACACAAGCCATCCAGCATTTAATATGTTTTTCTAATATTGATCTTACTGCACTGTGTCTCAAACAAGTGTCTCAAAGCAGCCGCCGAGCGAACGCACATAGTAATATAACATTTTCAACACACTCAAATGTATCTAATATGATAAACAGAGCTGCGTTACCTCATACTCATGACCGGAAAAACGGAAGCGGCGCCGGTGACTGTCTTAATAAAAGTTCCGCTGCTCGTGAGGCGTGTGTTGTGCAATCTCTCCAGCGTCCTCATTCAGCTCCCACAACACTCAGTCTTGCTCTGCTTCATACAAGAGTAACGTTAATAATCTCATCCATGAACATGATTTCTTCCCGAGTCCAATCCCTATTCTTTTGCACCATCCGTTGAGGTGAAGACCACATGTCCCAAGATTCTGCTCTCAAACCTGACGTCATGAAGCTACACCTTTGTTTTGAATAGGCCTCTAGCGACCTCTAGCGGACAGAATTATTACATATTGCACCTTTAACCATAGTGTTTTATCTGACTCTATGTACAAGATAAGCTCTGTAAAATGTAAATAAAATTATGAATCAAATCTTAAATTCAAAACTTTTCTTTCTCTGTTCCACTCTCTACAGGTCCTCCTGTCCCAGGAGATGTGCAGGTTCAACTGACGCCCGGTCGCTCTATCGATCTGGCGGTGTACTGGCAGTCAGTCCGTGGCGCCGACGCATACATTGCTGTGAGCTCAACGGGCCAGAACTGCAGCTCCTCAGTCCTCTACTGCATTATCAGTCCCCTCAGCTGCAGCCAGAACCACAGCATCATCGTCGTAGCGTCGAACGAGGCCGGAACCAGTGACCCTTCAAATCCAGAGGACCTTCTGACCTGTATAATTTACTCACACTTGAATGCACACATGAAAAAGCACACATACATATTAATATAGAGTTGTGCAGTTGGTTGTCATCTTCTTTGAATCATTTTCAGTCCCATGTCCTCCTGACTCGGTATGGATTGAGGAGGTGACCACAGGGAACTGCTCGGTCATGTGGTCAGAGGTTCCGTGGGTGGATTACTACATCGCTTATGTGAAGAGCGACGATGGCTTAGAGGAACACTGCAACACCAGCAGCACAGCCTGCTACTTCCAGTGCAAGTGTGGATACACGTACCTCTCGACCGTATTTGCTTACAACCAGGCTGGGTCCAGTCCACCAGGACATGAAGTCAACTATACTACAAGTTTGTACTATACACAGATAGCTATACATATATATATATATACTGTACTGCTATACAAATAAAACGTTTTAAATGAAAATAAAATATGAGAAACTTCTTTCACTCTGTCCACAGTCCCATGCTGTCCAGAGGATGTGTCCGTGTCACTGATTTCCACAGAAACTTTAGAGATCTCATGGTCAGCAGTTCGAGGAGCTGAGTTATATGAGACGATCGCTGCCGACGGAAGCGAATGGATCCACTGCAACGACACGGCTCCTGTGTGCGCGCTCTCTGATCTCACCTGCGACAGTCTGTACAGTGTGGTGGTGCGGCCCTGCAGTGAGATACAGGGATGCAATAACACCTGTAGTGCACATACACGCCGGACAGGTACACACATACAAATGCTCATTTGCACATGAGCGCAATATGCCTCATACAAAACAGTAATCATGGTAATTTACATTAAAAATGATACTAGTGTGCAATATGCCATATATGAAAAAAGTACCATGGTAATACCTTGTTTTGTTGTACATTTGCTATAGGAATACCATTGTATTTTTTTAACCATGCATATACAATAATAATAAAAATAATAATAGTAATCATTATAATTATTATTATTGTTTCCTTTTTATTATTATTATTATTATTATTGTATTCACATGGTACTCAATTTACTTCCGTGTTATAAATACCATGTTATAATTATTATTATTATTGTTATAAATATTAATAATATTTGTTTTTATATATAGTGCCCTTTTTAGCTTTTTAATGCGCTTTACATTAGAAAACAAAAAGACAAAATATAAATATAACAAGGAATACTTGTAAAAATGATAAACAATAAATATAAATTTAGAAAACAATATTAACATAGTTAGAAGAAAAAGAGAAATTAATAATAATAAAACAGTTAAAGTTAAAGAAAGGCTTTCCTTAAAAGAATAAATAAATAAAAAATAATCACGTAATGGAATTAGAAGCTCCGACAGAAAATGTGGAACCAAACCATGCAAAGCCTTATTAAATGGCACATTAAATTGTACCATGGTATATTTCAAAGTACCATAGAATTGCCATAGTATAAGATACCATCACTGTAACATGGAATCCATTTTTATGAAATGCTGCTTCGTTCTTTTTCAGCTCCCTGTGCCCCTGTGATCCTCAACGTGAATCAGGTGAACTCTTCCACAGTGGAGGTGTTCTGGACAACTACAAACACTCAGGCCAACTACAGTGTGACCGCCTTGGGTCACACTGACACACTCACTTGCTCGTCCAGCGGCACTTCCTGTTACCTCAGCGTGTCCTGTGGATCTGTATATGAGGTCAGCGCCTATGCTACCACCACAGCAGGACAGAGTCTTCCCAGCTACTCCATTCCCCTGGAAACAGGTGCAGTAATGAAGATGGAAAACATCTGGAGAAAGATATTTATAGTTGAACATGGTCAAGCGATATTAAAATCCCCCCCCCCCCCCCCCCCTCTCTCTCTCTCTCCAGGACCCTGTTGTCCAGAAACTCTGACTGTTGAACAGGTGACCCAGTCCATGACGAACGTCACATGGTCGCATGCGCCAGGGGCGGGGTCCTATGTCACAACTTTGACATCCCCCAGAGGTCATGCCAAATGTCACACCATGGACACCCATTGCCTGTTGGGATGCATCACATGTGGCACCAGCTACAATGTGTCACTGGAGGCCTTCAGCATTACTGGGCATAAAGCAGAGTGCAGTTACCATGGTTTCTCCTCAAGTGAGTTAAGTGGTTTTCCCAACAAACTTGAAAAACGTATATATATATATATATATATATATATATATATATATATATATAACACTATTAAAGGTAGCTTCTCAATGCACTTTACATAAGAAAACAAAAAGACAAAAGACATGATATTAAAGAAAAATAATAAAGAATAATTAAAAATAAAGTCATTAAGGTCAAGCTTTCTTAATAAATATATATAACGTGATGGGGTATAAACAATTCAAAACTATGACAGATAATGTGACATTTTATTATCTGATATCTTCAATAGTGATATGAAAAATAAAGTCCCACAATTGGATTTTGTGCTCTGCATTTCATTGAAGTGCACACACACAGCAGTGAGTATTTAACACACACACACCGTGAACACACACCTGGAGCAGTGGGAACAGCCATTTTGCTGTGGCGCCTGGGGAATGATTAGAGAGTGACTCTCTAACCATTAGGCCACTACTGCTCTAAATGGGCCTCATTCAGGAAGCAACAAAAATACATAAAATAAAGTTATGTATGCCATATACAAAAAAGTACGGAAGCCCTTAACTGCATGGTGGGAATAAAAGAGAAAAATTATGATTGGGGAGGGAAAAAAAGAAACTCGTTATTTTGGCATAAGTCGTTATTTCAACATATCTCATTAAGTATGAATTAGTATTAAAGTATGAATTAGTAGAATATCCAGTGTTATGAAAACTACAAAGAATAAACGCCTATATGGTATTTTATGACAACCTTTTATGATAATATGTAGCATTTATGGGCTACATAAATTTAATAAAGGTTAGCCTGGAATGAATTGAAATTCCCATGATAAACCTCTGGGATTTTGGGAGCACCAACTTGTAACATTAGGTCAACATAACTAAAGTGTGTTCTTTAATTGATTCCCTGTCTTATTCTGCCGTCTAGTGGTTAATATCGAAAGAGAAAATGTTGCTATCGTCACTTAGTGTAAATAGAATAGAAACACTCGTTAGGCAGTTTATTTTCAATTTTAGAACATTCTTTTAATTTTTATTGAAAATAAATGCATTTCTGATGTTATATGTGATGGGAAAATAGAAAAGAGCGAGCTCGGTCGAAGAGCGAGTCGAAATAACGGCTTATGTCGAAATAATAACTTAATATCTCAAAATAACAACTTCTTATGTTGAAATAACAAGTTATGCTGAAATAATGACTTAAAGGGTTAGTTCACCCAAAAATGAAAATGATGTTATTTATTACTAACCCTCATGCCGTTCCACACCTGTAAGACCTTCGTTCATCTTCAGAACACAAATTAAGATATTTTTGTTGAAATCCAATGGCTCATTGTGGCCTGCATAGCTAGCAGTGACATTTCCTCTCTCAAGATCCATAAATGTACTAAAAACATATTTAAATCAGTTCATGTGAGTACAGTGGCTCAATATTAATATTATAAAGCAACGAGAATATTTTTGGTAAACCAAAAAAACTAAATAACTACTTATATAGTGATGGCCAATTTCAAAACACTGCTTCATGAAGCTTCGGAGCGTTATGAATCTTTTGTGCCGAATCATGTTCTCGAAATAATGAGTTATGATGTTGAAATAATAAGTTTTTTTTTTTTTCCCCACCATGGTAAACACAAAAAATATAAATCAATCATAAAACCATTCTTACATAAAGCGTCACATTCAATTCAATATAAACATTCTTAAAGGATTAGTTCACTTTCAAATTAAAATTTCCTGATAATGTACTCACTCTCATGTCATCCAAGATGTCCATGTCCTTCTCTCTTCAGTCAAAAAGAAATTAAGGTTTTTGATGAAAATTCCAGGATTTTCTCCATATAGTGGACTTCAATGGCCTCTAAACAGCTGAAGGTAAAAATTACAGTTTCATTGCAGCTTCAAAGCATTCTACACGATCCTAGACGAGGAATAAGGGTCTTATTCCAGCAGTGTAGACACTGCTACAGTAAGTATATTACTGCCCTCCACAGGTCAAAGTTTTAACTAATTATTATATACTTGCACTAGCATATTGTATATGACAATTTAGTTCAAACTTTGACCTGAGGAGGGCAGTAATACACTTAGCAGTGTCTACACTGCTGGAATTCTAATATAGAAGAAGAAGAAGAGAGCTAGTTCAATATGAGCATTTATGGTTAAAATGTATAAAAGTGTATTTTTTTTTTTTTAGAATGAGAGATGGTTTCTCTAGATAAGACCCTTATTTCTTGTCTGGGATCGTGTAGAATGCTTTGAAGCTGCAATGAAACTGTTATTTTGACCTTCAACCGTTTGGAGGCCATTGAAGTCCACTATATGGAGAAAAATCCTGGAATGTTTTCATCAAAAACCTTAATTTCTTTTCGACTGAAGAAAGAAAGACATGAACATCTTGGATGACATGAGGGTGAGTAAATTATCAGGAAATTTTAATTTGAAAGTGAACTAATCCTTTAAAGGGATAGTTCACCCAAAAATAAAAATGCTGTCATCATTTACTCACTCTCAAGTTGTTCTGAACCTGTCTGAGTTTCTTTCTTCTGCTGAACACAAAAGAAGATGTTTTGGAGCATTTTGATAACTAAACAGTTACTGATTCCCATTGACTTAGACATAGTTTTTTTTTTTTCATACTATGGAAATCAATGGGAACCAGCAACTGTTTGGATACCAACATTTTTTAGAATACCTTCTTTTGTGTTTGTCGTGGAAATTCTCAATACAAATCTGACTTCACCACTGACAATTTAAACAACTCCTAGTTGTTAATATAATACTACAGTATCTCAAGGTAATTCCCTGAATTCCTGAATACTTACAATAAAATCCAATACTTCCCTGAAGTGTGGTGACGGCGTCCCGTCAAGAAGCTACTATCACTACCTCAATCACACTTGGATGTTACTTTTGTTGTCTTTTGAGTGTAGAATCTTTAGTCCTTCTATTCCTCACTACCTCAATCATACTTGAGTTTCTTTCTTCTGCTGAACACAAAAGAAGATGTTTCGGAGAATTTTGGTAACTAAACAGTTACTGATTCCCATTGACTTAGACATAGTATTTTTTTTTCATACTATGGAAATCAATGGGGACCAGCAACTGTTTGGATACCAACATTTTTTAGAATATCTTCTTTTGTGTTCAAACAGAACAAAGACGCATACAGGTTTAGAACAATTTGAGGGTGAGTAAATTATGATAGAATTTTTACTTTTGAGTGAACTATCCCTTTAAGAATGGATTTTTAAATAATTGATGCAGAAATTTGTTCAGAGCCAAATAAGCACACTTAATTTCTGCATCTTCCACATCTCATTTTCTTTATCTGTGACCTCTCTCAGGCGCGTGTTGTCCATCCAGCGTGAAACTCTACCGCATGGCTAACAATACTCTGCGGGTGTACTGGCGCTCTTCTCCCGGTCTGTACAACTACACAGCCGACCTGTACGGCACCAGATCCAACTACACCTGCAGCACCACAGAAGGGGCAACCGGATGTGACGTCTCCGACATCATGTGTGGGGAAGTGTACACCGTCATGGTTGCTCCCTTAACACAGGAGGGTTCAAAGGTCACATTCTGCCCCAGAAAACTCTACTCAGGTATGAAAAGATGTTGATTCATCTTCCAAGGACCTAGAAAATCATTGTAAATAAAAAATAATATTTTAATATTGTATAATGACAAAATATAATTTAAAATATTAATTTACATTTATGCATGGCAGACTTGTACTGCATTCAAGGACACATATTTTATCAGTTCTTGCTTTCCCTGGGAATCAAGCTCATGACCTTGATGTTGCTAGCACTTCAGTTACAGGAAGGCATTTCAAATCAGGAAAATGAAGGCTAGAGGCTACATGCAAACTGTATATAGACTGACATCCATGTTTCATTGTCTTTCAGTATCCTGCTCTGGAAACACAGTGGGAATGGGTGTGTATATATATTAACATTTATTTAAAAAAAAATATATAGCTCTTCTAAGCACGTTCCTTATGATACATAACTGCTCTTTCTGTGTGTCTGCAGTGATCTATCGAGGCCGGAGGAGTGTGAACTAAAACCCTATTGTGAGTTATTGTGATCGCACATAAATTATGAACATTTACATAACTGTCATCACTAAACACACTTACAGATGCAGAGTCTCATGGGACAGATTTACCCCGGGCATTTAAAACTGGAGGCCTTTGTGTCCACCATAAGATAAAGCATATCATGTTAATGTGGACATCTCAGAAAGGTTTACTGCTGTACAGTTGGTGACAACAAAATATGACACTTAAACTCTTCAGGATCCAGGGGCCAGTTGCATAAACTGCTAAGACTAGTCTTACAAATTAGTCGTAATTTTTTTTTTTCTTTAAGACTGTTCATAGCTTTTTTTAAGTCAGTTACATAAAAATGTAGACTGATTTAATTTGATACTGAAAAGTACCCCTAACTAACCTAGTTGGTCAATTCTTAAAACGCAGAGCCTTATTCATAAAATGTACTCAAGAGTGTGTATACGCTAAAATTAATCACATGAACGTACATTGGAGAAATGATCATAAGATCTTAACATAATAGCTGTGTTTATGCAACTTGCCCCCAGATTTGCATCTTAGTCAAAACGTCTTTAGATATGACAGATGAAGTGACAGGTGTCTTGTTACTTGTCTTGAAAAATGTCTTGTAACCTACAAAGTCTATCAAAAATATGTTCATGTTACCTGAAAAAAATGGAATTATTTATTTAAAAGAAATCCTATTTTTATGACAAGTATATGAAACAAAGTACAAAATAGTTTTTATACGACCTTCAATTGAAAGTAAATGAATCATATTTGTGTCCACACAGGACAATAGTAATGAGAAAAACTGAAAATACAAGAATCATCGAGAATGAGAATTACAAACTAACTTTCTCACTCACACACACACACACACACACCTTGTAGATGTATTAAAACCCCTTCATTTTTTTCACATTTTATCATGTTGCTGCCTTATGTTAAACTACTTTAAATTACTTTTTTCCACATCAATCTACTCCATACACCATAATGACAAAGCAATAAACAGATCTTTGCAAATTTATTAAAAAGGAAAAACTGAAATAAGTACATTGCACAAGCATTCAAACGCTTTTCTGAGACACTTGAAATTTAGCTCAGGAGCATTCCAATTTCACTTGTAGGTGTTACTACACTTCGTGTGGAGTTGTAAATTCAATTGAATTGGTATGATTTGGAAAGACACACACGTCTCAATAAAAGGTCTAACAGTGGAAAATGCATATCAGGGCAAAATCAAGCCATGAGGTCAAAGGAATTGCCTGTAGGGCTCAGAGACAGGACTGTAAAAAGACACAATCTGGGAAAGACTACAAAACAAATTCAGAAGGTTGAAGGTTCACAGAAGCATGTAGCCTTAATGAAAGGACTTTGGAACAACCAGAACTCTTCCTTAAGTTGGCCTCCTGGCCAAACTGAGCAATCGATGGAGAATGGCCTTGGTTAGAGTGGTGACCAAGAAAGTGATTTTCACTCTAGTTTAGCTCCATGTTCATAAATGGAGATGGGAGAAATTTACAGAGGGACAAACATCACTGCAACACTCCACCGATCTGGGATTTATGGCAGAGTGACCAGACTCAAGCCTCTCCTTGGTGAGGACACATGAAAACCCACTTGGAATTTGCAAAAAAAGCACCTAAAGGACTCTATCAGACTGTGAGAAACAATATTCTCTGGTCTGATGAACCTCAGTTCCAAGCATCATGTCTGGAGGAAACCAGGTACTGCTCATCACCTGCACAATACCATCCCAAGAGTAAAGTGTGGTGGTGGTGGCAACATCATGCTGTGGGGGTGTTTTTCAGTAGCAAAGACTGGACGACTGGACATCAGAGTAAAAGTAAAGCTCAATGTAGCAAAATATAGAGGTAGCCTGAATGAAAAACCTAGTCCAGAGCATTCAGAACCTTGGACTGGGCAGAAGGTTCACCTTCCAACAGGACAATGACCCAAAGCACACAGCTAAGACAATGCAAGAGTGGCTTATGGACAACTCTGTGAATGTCCTTGTGTGGCCCCGCCAGAGCCACGGCTTGAACCCAATCGAACATCTCTGGAGAAACCTGAAAATGTCTGTCCACCGACGGTCCCCATCCAACTTAACAGAGCATGAGAGGATCTAAGGAGAAGAATTGCAGAAAAAGACTTGTAACTGTAAAGGTGCTTTAACTAAGTACTTAGTTAAAGGGTTAGTTCACCCAAAAAATGAAAATTCTGTCATTAATTACTCACCCTCATTTTGTTCCACACCCGTAAGACCTTTGTTCATCTTCAGAACACAAATTAAGATATTTTTGATCCGATAATCCAATGGCTCAGTCAGTGAGGCCTGCATTGAGAGCAAGTTAACTTAAAGGTGCCCTAGAATCAGAATTTGAATTTTCCTCGGCATAGTTGAATAACAAGAGTTCAGTACATGGAAAAGACATACATTGAGTTTCAAACCCCATTGTTTCCTCCTTCTTATGTAAATCTCATTTGTTTAAAAGACTTCCGGAAAACACTCGGATCTCAACATAATACCGACTGTTACGTAACAGTCGGGATCATTAATATGTATGACCCCAATATTTGCATAATGCCAGCCCATTCGACGCATTAGACAAGGAAAGGCAGTATTAACGTCTGGATCTGTGCACAGACAAGGTAAGCAAGCAAGAACAACAGCGAAAAATGGCAGATGGAGCAATAATAACTGACATGATCCATGATATCATGATATTTTTAGTGATATTTGTAAATTGTCTTTCTAAATGTTTCATTAACATGTTGCTAATGTACTGTTAAATGTGGTTAAAGTTACCATCGTTTCTTACTGTATTCACGGAGACAAGACTGTCGTTATTTTCATTTTTTAAACACTTGCAGTCTGTATAATTCATAAACACAACTTCATTCTTTATAAATCTCTCCAACAGTGTAGAATTAGCCGTTAGCCACAGAGCATATAGCCTTAAACTAACAGAATCAAACGTAACCATCTAAATAAATACTTTACTCACATAATTCGAAGCATGCATGCAGCATGCATGACGAACATCTTGTAAAGATCCATTTGAGGGTTATATTAGCTGTGTGAACTGTGTTTATGCGATGTATATATAGTTGAGAGCTCGTGTGGCAGAGGAAGCGCATCTCTTAAAGGGGCCATGCTGAAAAAAATCAGTGGGAAGCTTTATAAATCTTTTGTGTCGAATCAGTGGTTCAGAGCACCAAAGTCACGTGAACCATTGAAATTTCGAAACGCTTATGATATAACGAAGCCTCGTTTACTGAAACTTTGGCAGTTTGAAATCATTTAATACATGCTCCGAACCACTGATTTGAAACAAAAGATTCGTAAAGCTTCGAAGCTTCATGAAGCAGTGTTTTATTGTTGAATAAAGTTATTTTGTTTTTTTTTGGTGCACAAAAAGTATTTTCATCACTTCATAACATTAAGGTTGAACCACATAGTCACATGAACTGTTTTAAATATATCTTTAGTACCTTTCTGGCCGTTTGAAAGTCTAAATGAACTTGCTCTCACGAAGGTCGAAGGTCTTACGGGTGTGGAACAACATGAGGGTGAGTAATTAATGACAGAATTTTCATTTTTGGGTGAACTAACCCTTCAGTTAATGGTTTGAATACTTGTGCAATGTAGTTGTTTCAGTTTTTCCTTTTTAATAAATTTGCAAAGTTGTCACAGATCTGTTTTTTGCTTTGTCATTATGGTGTATGGGGTGTAGATTGATGTGGAAAAGTAATTTAAAGTAGTAGTTAAACATTAGGCAGCAACATAAAATGTGAAAAAAAATGAAGGGGTTTGAATACTTTCGCAAGGCACTGAAAAAATAAAATATGTGGGTGTGTGTGTTTGTGTGTGTAGCATGATTACATGAGACTAAAGAGGATCTTGTACTTGACGTGACATGAATGATGTATAGCCATATAAATTTTCAGTGTGTATATGATCAAAATTGGGCCACCCACAAATGTCCGGTTCTCATGTCTTTTTGTCTTCTGTTAAAAGGCACAGATGAAAGCAGATGGAGCTCTGACGTCATCAACACAGACAACAGCGCATTCTTTTCTCACCGCTTTCATCTTGCCACATTCTTAATGTTTGCCAGAAATAGCAGTAACAATTGGCTCAATGTGAAAATGTAATTGTATCTTTAAGAACAAGTGAATACAAAAAATATATTTCAATCAAATTGTTAACCATTTCTAAATGTGTCATATTTTATATATACACCTGATGTTTTGCATTTAAGCCCAAATGTTTATATGTCCAGAAATGAATGAGTAACGTCATAATGTCACAAGAAAAATTGATCTCGCAAGTTAAAAATCTTGATATTAATATAGCGTAGTGATTCAAACAACACATTAAGCATTTGTAGGAAGTCCCCTAAGCAGCAAGCCTCCAAAGGAGTGGACCAGTGTCATGTGTGTTACATAGGGCGGACCTCTTGTGAAGTAGGTTACTGAGAAATATGAACAGTTTCAGGTACTGTATAGTGTCCGCCTCAGGTCATATGTGTCCTTTGGATGATCTATTACATTGAATTTGCATAATATGTATGTTTTCTTATGGCCTACAGCCTGAGAACCTCAATACAATAGCAGCCTTTAGCACTCTTAATAAACAGCATGAAGCATTACGTATTGAGAGTATATTTTTTATTAACATTTCAGTTTTCTTAGATATTTTCCAGATATAGCTTAATTTTACATCTATCTATCTATCTATCTATCTATCTATCTATCTATCTATCTATCTATCTATCTATCTATCTATCTATCTATCTATCTATCTATCTATCTATCTATCTATCTATCTATCTATCTATCTATCTGTCATGTACATTTTTTAATCTAACACATTAATTCTTCAGACTGACTGCATATGTTTAACAATATTTCATTTATTAAGCACAGTTAATGCGCAGTCACACACATTTATCAGATGATGATGCAGAAACCTTTTCTGTATTTGTAACGAAGATGGACATGAGCCTCTGTATATCTTTGTATCTAATGGCACATCTATTTATAAATGAAATCCAGATGGGAAACTTTATCATTTAACCTGCAAAATACCTCAATGACATGGCATCACACACAAACACATCTACGTCATGAACATATTGTTCTTGAGCTGTTATCTCCTTCATGAAAACCAACACACCGGAGGATATTATATTCTCTTACATAACACCATATTTAGTGGCACTTGCTAAGATCAGCACTGAACACACTCTAAACCATAAATATTAAACCTCAGTAACTCATCTTGCACCATCTGTGCTATGGGCATGAGTGATACCTCAAATCAGGTGAAAACATTCCTTAGATTTACATTGAAGACCAGAATATCATAACGGGGTGTCTATTTATACCAAGTGCAGTAAGAGTAGGGCCGGTGGCATTAGTTTTTGATGCGATTGACCCAAGTTCGAATTCGCCTTTTTCCGAACTCATTCTCCTCCTTTCCCATCACATATCAGCTCGGAAAGGCATTTACTTTAAATAAAAACGAAGAAAATGTTGGAAATAAAGGGTCTAACAGGTATTTTAGAGAGGGAATAAAGTGCTTAATGGGGAGGGTTAGGGGTGGGTGCAGGGGTGGGCTTAAGGGATAGGGACCAATAAAGCATCATCCATTTATGATTTTAATAAATATAAGCATATACACTGAATATGCTATTATCACATGTTTTGTAATATACCACAATACATTAAGGTGCTAAAAGTATCTGCCACTATTTACATTAAGTATAAATAGCATCTACTATTTACACTAAGTGCAAAGAAAATTATTTCTGTTGCTATTTACTACAACAGTCCATAAATTCCTAACAACAACTTAACCACTTTCTCAGAAACTACTCAGAACACCCTTGCAACCATTTAGCAACCATATAGCAACCTCATGGCAAATACTGCAATAATCCAGCATTGTGGCAATAGATTTTACATGGGCAAGAACCACTCACATTTTCTTTAGAAAATGTATTCTTTGATTAGAAAATGTAAATATCTGGTCTACATCTGGTCTTATTTTACGATTATTAATAATAATAATAATAATAATAATAATAATAAAATAAAATAAAAAAAGATTATTGCATGTTTACATCTTCCACACTCTAAAAAATGCTGGCTTAAAAACAACCCAAGTTGGGTTGAAAATGAACAAACCCAGCAATTGGCTTGTTTTAACCCAGTGGTTGGGTTAAATGTTTGCCCAACGTGCTGGGTAGTTTTATTTAACTCAACTGTTGTATAAAAAATACTGTATTGCTTGCTAAAAATGAACCCAAAATATGCTGGAAATTAACATTTATTAATATGTTTAATAAATGAGCATTTATTAATAAGATAATGAATAATAAACAATAAACATTTATTAAATTGCTTATTAATAAATGTACACCTTTTGATTATTATTGTTGCCTGTAGTAATTATGTGTCTGAATTTTAATTTCTCACCTATTTTGGATTCATTTTAAGCCAGCCATATAGTCATTTTTAATCAGTAGTTGGGTTAAATAAAACTACCCAGCAGGTTGGGCAAACATTTAACCCAACCGCTGGGTTAAAACAACCCAATTGCTGGGTTTGTCCATTTTCAATCCCAACTTGGGTTGTTTTTAATAAGATAATGAATAATAAACAATAAACATTTATTCAATTGCTTATTAATAAATGTACACCTTTTGATTATTATTGTTGCCTCTAGTAATTATGTGTCTGATTTTTAATTTCTGTGTCAGCCAAATGCATAGATTTAACAATAACAGAAGCACTGCTGACAGAAGCACTGATAGAGATTCCTGCAGAATGTGAGCCAGACCCGTCATGTCTTGAACATAAAAAACATGCCACAAATGTGTAATGTATCACTTCTGATAAAAAAAGATGTGCCTCAAACACGTGCCATACAATGGAACTGGTAATTCATCCCATGGGAAAGAATCTTGATTGCGCTTTACAATAGCAAGTAAATAAATACTTTTATTTTTTGTTTCTCTGAGAGAGCAAAGACATTAAATAAATGTAAACCCTAACGTTCAAAACAATTAATTGGTTTGAGTAGGGCAACTTCAAATTAAATAAGTCAAATCAAATGACCTTTTATGATTATTTAGAACTTTCTTCTTTTGAGTCCACGAAACTGACACATTTTTAAGTAATCTGAATTGTTTCATTGTTTTGAGTTTGATAAAAGTGTTTTTTTAATTTAGACAAACTTAAATTGACCTGAAACTGGGCTATTTCCCAGCATGCTTTGCCATGGCACATGAAAGTGAGAGTAAATGCAAAAAAAATTAAGTGTTATATTAATATTAAGTGTGAGAATTAGTAGTGTTTAATGCTTTGCTATGCTAATTTAAAAAAAAGTTTCTGTTATGTGAGGTTTTTGGGGGGGTTAACATCATGGTGAAAAGTGAAGCTTGGTTTGATAACAGGTATATGTTAAATGTTCTATATTGCTGTACTTTTTCAGCAATTGCTATGATAATGTTATCAAATCATTGTGTTACCAATAAGCATTTGCTGAATTAGCTTGTTATTGCTAGCTAAATTTCCATTACTAAAATATTTAAAATGAAATCACATGATAATTGAAAGGTAAAAGTATGAATTAACTTACTCAAAATTTTCAAGTTAAGAGCAATTAAAATGTACAAACTTTAAATCTGCCAGTTCTGCTTACTTAAGGGATTAGTTCACTTTAAAAGGAAAATTACCTCATGATTTACTCACCCTTAAGCCATCCTAGGTGTATATGACTATCTTCTTTCAGATGAACACAATCAGAGTTATATTATGGCGGGGTGTGGAGAGAAGTGAAGCAGTGCGTTTGTGTAAGAAAAATATCCAAGAAAAATATTGTAACTTGCGCGATGTATAACGTAGGACGCAGCGTACTACGTCATGGCGTAACATAATACCAGTAGCACGTCGCGTAAGTTACGCTTTAAACATATGGCCATATCCATATGGCCATTTGGCCGGAAGATAGTTATTTTACTTTATAAAGTGTTAAATATAATTAGTTAGTTAGTCATTTAGTTTATTAATATAGCACAATAAAACTACAGTCACTGACCATTGTGCTGTACAAAAAAATACTAAAATCAATATAAAAAAACACCAATCAAAACAATAAGATAATATACAAAGACAAATTACATACAGAGAAAACAAGCTCAAAACAACTCACATATTATAAGCCTTCTCTAAAAGGTATGTTTTAAATATGGATCTTTTTCTCAAATGCATCGCTTAGCTTGAGAAGGCCTTTATTTACCCCCTGGTGCCGTGTGGAATACGTTTATGATGGATGGTGTTTTCTGTGCACATGTCATTATAAAGCCTGGGAGCACCAACTCTCATTGTGTTAATCAGAAAGAAGAAAGTCATATACACCTAGGATGGCTTGAGGGTGAGTAAATCATGGGGTAATTTTCATTTTAAAGTAAACTAATCCTTTAAACTTTGAGGCCAGGTTTCACAAACAGGGTTTATACTAAACCAGGCTTAGGCCTTAGTTCAATTAGGGCATTTAAGTAGCTTTTATAAACGTGCCTTTAAAAAAAGCATTACTGGTTTACATCTTGAGACAAAATGGCATATTTTAAGATTTGTCTGTGTAAGTTGTTTTCAGTTAAAACAGCTCAAACATGCATTTTAGTCTAGCTTAAGCCTGGTCTGGTCTTTTTAACTTAAAAAATGTGATTACCTCAATTTTTTGGAGTTTTGCCAACTTATTCAGGTTTACAGTGTAGAGAACATTTATGCCCCCTGTTTCTTCTGAGCAAAAGGCCACAGTAATCTGAATCAGGTGAATCTCAACAATGCCTCAAACTGTGCAGTGCAAAGCCTGCAATTTAAAAGATGTTTTCATTTTTGCAAATTTCTCATGAATCTCTTCTATGACCAAAACATCTGAGCTGCTACAGGCATTAATTCTATAGCCTGCACTCTTTATGTCAATGCCTGTCTCATTTGTTTAAATTTTTTTCTCCCAACAAATTTGGGTCAATACAGTCATCGACTTAATACTTCAGGCCTACCTGAAAACTTGAAGTTTCCTGAACAACAAATGGGCCACATCAGAGTAATAAAGCTTCTTCTGCTATGTTCTGAAGGACAAAGAAAGTATAATGGATGAGGTTCCCTTTCGATACTTCACTCGTACTGCATATGGGGGAAAAGTCTCCCTTTTTCCCGGCTACTGAAGCCTTTTCAATAACGCAGTGCAGCTGCATCGTCATTGGTTCACTCATTGCAAGTCGTTGAACCAATGACGGCGCGGCTTTGCTGCGCAGCCTATGGCGACAAAGCGCGCAAACTTTCCCGCCGAAATGGGCGGGGAAAGGCCCTATATAAGTGAGCATTTCGCCATAGGCAACTCAGTCCTTTCTCCTTCAGCGACGACTCGTCTTCTCCTCGCAGAAGCCTGCTCGCCTGGAAAGAAGCTCACCGCCTGAGAAGAAGCTCTGCCGCCGTTGAAGAGGCCCCGCAGCGGACCCAGCTGAGTCGCCGGATTCACCAGCGCCTTCGCCCTCGCCGACTGCCGCCTAGTGCCGTCGACGAGCCCGGCCCGGACCAGCCGTTACTTCCTGGTTCCAAAGAAAGACGGCGGTCTCAGACCAATTCTGGACCTCTGACTTCTGAACCTTTCCCTCATGAAGCGAAAGTTCAAAGTACTAACGCTGAAACAGATCCTCGCACAAGTATGTCACGGGGACTGGTTCTGCTCGCTGGACCTGAAAGATGCTTACTTTCATATCCAGATAGCCCCCAAGCACAGGCGATTCTTGAGATTCGCGTTCGAGGGTGTGGCTTACCAGTATACGGTCCTTCCCTTCGGGTTGTCCCTAGCTCCTCGCACTTTCACGAAGTGCATGAACGCTGCGCTCTCCCCTCTCAGACAGATGGGTATACGCGTTCTGAACTATCTCGACGACTGGCTCATCCTAGCCAGCTCGCGGTCGGAGTTGGAGCACCACAGATCCGTGCTTCTCAGCCACCTGCAGTGTCTGGGTCTCAGGGTCAATTTAGCCAAGAGCTCGCTGCTTCCCACTCAACGTATCTCATTCCTGGGTGCAGTTCTCGACTCTGTCGGTATGACGGCAGTAGTCTCATCAGAGCGTGCTCTGACCATTCAGCAGCTCGTGGCCTCCATCAAGAACAAAGCCTACCTCCCTCTGAAGCTATTCCAGAGGTTGCTAGGGCTGATGGCTTCCGCCTCCCTGGTGATGCAGCTAGGCCTGCTACGAATGCGGCCTCTTCAGTACTGGCTGAAATTTCGGGTCCCTCCTCACGCATGGCGGCACGGCCGCTTGCGCCTCAAGGTCAATCAGGCCTGCGTAGCAGCCCTGAGGCCCTGGACGAACCCCTCTTGGTTCAGTCTTGGAGTACCCCTACAGGCGATGTCACGGAGGACGGTGCTTTCCACGGATGCATCCAACTTGGGTTGGGGCGCTCTGTGCGAGGGCAGTCCGGCCTTCGGCTCGTGGTCCCACGAGGAAAGCCATCTGCACATCAACTGCCTCGAGATGCTGGCAGTAATTCGAGCCCTACAGGCCTTTCAGGCTCATTTGAAGGATCGCCACGTCTTAGTCCAATCGGACAGCATGACAGTGGTGTCATATATCAACCGTCAAGGAGGTCTCTCGTCCAGCCGCCTATGCGCCCTGGCGAAAAGACTGCTAGAATGGGCTTCTTCACGGGTTCGGTCGCTCAGAGCGACCCACATTCCCGGAAAGAACAACCTGGGAGCAGACATGCTGTCCCGGAGCAACGTCCCCTCAGACGGGTGGACGCTCCATCCCCTCAGACGGGTGGACGCTCCATCCCCAGATAGTTTACACCATTTGGGAGTTATTCGGGAAGGCAGAGGTAGACCTCTTCGCCTCTCAAGACAGCTCTCATTGCCCAATTTATTTTTCGAAGAAGGAAGACGCGCTGGCCCACTCTTGGCCCAACACCCTTCTCTACGCTTTTTCCCCGGTCGCTCTGATCCCCCAGGTGATCAGGCGTGTCAGGGAAGACAGGCACAGAGTTCTGTTAGTGGCCCCGCTCTGGAGGTGCCAAGTTTGGACCTCAGAGCTATTCAGGCTTTCCACAAAAGCCCCCTGGCCGATTCCTCTGAGACGGGACCTCCTCTCTCAGGCGAACGGAACAATCTGGCACCCACGGCCGGAGCTGTGGGCTCTGCACCTGTGGTCTCTCGACGGGAGCCTTCTTGCCTCCCCGAGAACGTGCTAGAAACCATTTCACATGCTAGAGCCCCATCCACTAGACGCCTCTATGCTCAGAAATGGGCGGTCTTTGTTAGCTGGTGTTCTACACGCAGCATAGACCCTGAGGAATGTGACGTAGCCGATATACTGTCCTTCCTCCAGGAGCGCCTGGACGCGGGGCGAGCCCCCTCCATGCTCAAAGTGTATGTAGCAGCCATCACAGCATTTCACGCTCCTATTGCTGGCCAGTCTGTAGGTCGGAACAACCTCGTTGTTAGGTTTCTAAGGGGTTCCAGGCGATTACATCCACCACGGACCCCTACGGTTCCTTCCTGGGATCTCCATTTGGTCCTCAAAGCTCTAAAGGGCCCGCCCTTTGAGCCACTGCGCCAAGCAGACCTTAGGCCCCTGACGCTTAAAACCGCCCTGCTTCTTGCACTGGCGTCGATCAAGCGTGTTGGCGATTTGCAGGCCCTTTCTGTTAGCCCTGCATGCCTCGAGTTCGGGCCAGACGACTCTAGAGTCGTGCTGAAACCTAAGGTGGGCTACATTCCCAAGGTGCTTTCCACACCTTTCAGATCGCAGTTCATTTCGCTCTCTGCGTTTCCCCCTATGCTGGGCGAGCAGGAGCAGGAATTACTTTGCCCTGTCAGGGCACTGCGCATTTACATTGAGCGATCACAACCCTTCCGGCAGTCTGATCAGCTCTTTGTTTGCTTTGGCGGCCGCACCAAAGGGTTTCCGGTCTCAAAGCAACGTCTTTCGCGTTGGATTGACGACGCTATCACGCTCTGTTATTCCTCGGTGGGGACCCCTTGCCCCATAGGAGTAAGAGCCCACTCCACTAGGGGTATGGCCTCATCTTGGGCCTGGTCCAGTGGAATTTCCATTAAAGACATTTGTGAGGCGGCCGGCTGGTCCTCGCCGTCCACTTTTGCCAGATTTTATCAGTTGGACATTCCGACCTTACAGGCTCGGGTCCTCTCGGCGTAATTACGCAGCCATCATAGTTCTGCGTTTTACGCAAAACCCGGGAGTCTCTCCCTCGTAGTGCACAAGGGTTATGGCGGCTTCGGCTTTCTCACTTGACACTCGGTCACCTCGCGGTGTCCGGTCAAGTCCAGTCGTTCCCTAGCAGTGGCACGGCGTGGTTGAATTCGTTCCCCCATACGCAGTACGAGTGAAGTATCGAAAGGGAACTTATCGGTTACTAACGTAACCTTGGTTCCCTGAGATACGGAACGAGTACTGCGTTACTTGCCGTGCCACTAGGCTGCGGCTCAGTGTCGTCGCTTCAGTCGATATGGCCTGAGTTGCCTATGGCGAAATGCTCACTTATATAGGGCCTTTCCCCGCCCATTTCGGCGGGAAAGTTTGCGCGATTTGTCGCCATAGGCTGCGCAGCAAAGCCGCGCCGTCATTGGTTCAACGACTTGCAATGAGTGAACCAATGACGATGCAGCTGCACTGCGTTATTGAAAAGGCTTCAGTAGCGGGGAAAAAGGGAGACTTTTCCCCCATACGCAGTACTCATTCCCTATCTCAGGGAACCGAGGTTACGTTAGTAACCGATAAGTTTGTTCATAGTTAAATGTTTTATTTATATAGAACATAAGTTTTTGTATATATTCAACATTACTTGGATCCAGTGGCATCTTTCATTATAATCATTAAGGTGTATTCCTGTTTGAGTCTGAATCAAGTTCCTTCTTGGATATGATTCGGTGCTTCCACAGAAGACCAAAAGAAACAAATGATTCTCATTCACTGCAGAGAAATGGGGAAAAAATGGATCAGACCCGGGTTCCACCTGTCTGTGTTAAGCAAAGAAAGCTACAGTATAGCATTAAAGGTGCCATCAAACGTTTTTTTACAAGATGTAATATAAGTCTAAGGTGGAGGTCGGCTCTTTAGCGCTCCTCTAGTGGCTCCCTGGAGCTTTTTCAAAAATGTATGAAAATGGAAAAATATTTTTTGTTTTCATATGGTTTCTGTAGGAGGACAAACATGACACATTCTTAACGTTTTCCAATGCTGTAAAAATGTGTATAATTAAATTAAATTTCAACATTTCTGTCAACGAAGATTTGCGTCATAGCCTGCGACCATAGACTGTAAAAAATATGGACGTAGTGTCCGTGACGTCACCCATAGAGTTCTGAACAGCAGTATTGATGCAAAAATGAGGCCGCGGCCATCTTAGTTGCACGTGACCACACGTCACTCACGGATAACTGAAAATGGGCAAAGAGGCGGGACATAGTTGGAGCCCATGCGACTTGTTGCTGAAACCACGCCCGCCTAGCATATCTATCTTAGATACTATCTAAAATATTAATAAAGATAACAATATCATTAGAAAGTACTAAAGGTTTACTGTCAATCTACGGTGATTTTAAGATATAACGTTATAGATGCTCTAACACCAGTAACGTTAGGCTAATTAATTTGTGTGGGGTGTGCAAATAACACAAATCAAATGGGATTTCATACCTTTATAATGAAATAGAGATCGCAAGATGAATCCAATCCGCTGCACTTGGTAATGTCCATTTCAAAACATAAAACATCGTTTATAATGTAAAACTCTATACGTACTTATATAGGTAACGTACCAGATATCTGTATAACTTTCAAATGTTCTCTCAAACTAATGAGTCCAAACGTGTCCAAAGTATAATTTTTCAAAATAGTGCAGCAGTTTTAGTCTAGTATCCAAGCAGTGCTGTCGGAGTTGTATATCCTCCTGGTAATGTCATTGTTGTAAATCTCAGGAACAAAACTTTTAGCCAATGCCACGACGATCCAACAACGTGTGTTCCGCATGCGAGCACATGTACACAGACTGACATCTGTCTCAAGTATGCAGCAAGCCATATATTGTATAAAAAAATCCAGAAAAAAGCACAAATACGACTGAGATGCCAAATTCAGTGGCTGAAATGAGCTGCTGAGGTAACATGACGGCTCACAGACAGCAGCGGCATACCTGTCACTCAAGTGACCACGCCCTTAATTATGCAGAACTTTAAGGCTTAATATAATTTAAACGGATGAGTTATAAAAAAATTCACCCCCCTCAGAGTTGTCATGAAGGGCAAAATTAGCAGTATAGACCAAAACATAATGTGAACCAGAGTGTAAACATGTTTTTTTTCTGCTCTAAACTTGGCTGTTTTAACATGATGGTCAATGAGATTCTGCTCCCTTTTGCAGCCTGTCCCTAGCGGCAAGTCGATGAATCGCAGTTTAAGTTACTTCCGTATTGGCTTCACAAGAAACTGGTGCTGCGTTCCAATTCGCCTACTTATACTATGCCCTAAAAGTATGTACTCTTTCTGTAAACAAAAAGTACTTACTTTTGAGTGTGTAGCAAAAGAGTAGACAAGCTTTGGGACATACTAACACGTCATACAATTGCGTCTTTGCTCTCTGTCGCATCCTGTCACCGTAAACTGGCCTGTCAATCATCTTACACCCTCCACATTTCATTTAGTTAATTTCCTAACGTGTCGGAGAGAAATGCAGCACGTTGATCTGCAGTCGCGAGTCTTTCATGTGGAGAACTGTCCTAATATTAATTCATAATGATGCATTTAAAAGTTAATGGCCATTCGGATCTTTATAAAAGTCCACATTGGTATTTGCAGATGAAAAACAACACGGGTAACATTAAATATATATTTTCTATCAGGTTAAACTGATTATTAGTCACTCAAACCTCTCAGCGTCGATCGCGTGTATCCGCCATGTTTTGTAGTTTTTTAACTCTTTACTCGTGTTTGTAGTTCTGTCAATGGGTTGTGGGCAATATTAGCCTTTATAGTGTGCACGGATCCACACTTTGAAAATCTACCGGAAATAGTAGACCATCCGGGGACTTTTGGCATACTCTTTTCAACATACTATGCTTTGGGACACACTTATTTTAATCTCACATACTATTTAGGATGGATAGTATGGACATTGGAACGCAGGGTGGGGGAGGTTGCCGCTTGCCTGCGACACACGTTTCAGCGCGGCGCGAGGGTATGCATCGACGTCACTTTCCCGCCGAAAGCGCGCTCCGTCAGCTGGACTGAGTGGCAAAAGAACCTGCTGCGTGACTGGATTTAATAGGGGAAACTGAGAAAACGCGAGTAAAACAAACGATTACACTAAAGGTTGGACTCGAAAGTGTTTCTTACAACTTGTCAAATAAACCTAATCCATGGATATTGACATACAGCCAGGAGTCGTGTTTCCTGACATTTATATGTGCCTGATTTCGACGCCGGGGAAATACATAAAGCAAATCTGCCTGTGAATATTTTATATAACTACAATATAGGTAGGTTTAAATCCGCGTAATCACTTATATCAATGTTATATATATCGTCATATTGCCCAGCCCTAAAATATATATTTTTATAGTATAGTTTTTGTCAGTGTTTATTTTAAAACACACAATTATGCAGAATATAAGATGGAAAAAATTTAATTGATGATTTGTCAACATAATATATAACAATACAATATATATGGAATGATTTTACCTCAAAATCCAACAATTTGACACAAAATGAAAAATGCAAATCCATGTTTCTCTGCTGGAGTCCAGCTGTTTCTGTGAATTGCACCGATCCATTTGCTTTTTTCTGTAGCTTTCAGCGGTTTTTATATACCTCGGGAATACCTCATTATGTATTTGTAGCCTACTTAGTCATTTTGATAGTAGGCTAATAGGGCTGGACGATATGGCCAAAATTTATATCACGATATAATTCTAAATTTCGGTCGATACGATATAATTCCGATATCGATATGAACTATATAATAGCCTCAGAAAAACTGCCAAGAACGGCCACAATGGATGTCTGTACCGCACCGAAACTGTGACCCTAAAAATAGGACTACTGTCAAATAAAAATAAAGAAAATAAGAACAAACAATCAAACTACAAGAAACATCACAAATAAGTACAATAAAGCAAATATTCAAATAAAATAAACAGTGCTTTTCAGGTTTTTCAGGTATGTAACAGTAGTTTTCAGGTACAGAAAATGGATAAAGTAATCAAATATAAAATAACACTGCATATTATCTTTACTGTATATAAGATGAATCATTATTGAAGTTACAAAAACTATTTAGTCAAGATCAGTGAGTGATTTCTTTGTTATTTGATTTAACATTAAAAACAGGCAGCAGGAATAGTTTTTTTTCCCTTTAAGACAACCAGTACTGTTACACATGCGCTGTCTTTCTCGACTGTTATACGTTCACTTAAGACATAACTGACTATGTTTGCTAGGATACTCGACAAGACGGGCATGTTGACATCATTTTTTGTATGAATGTGGCCGTCGAAGCGCAAGACTTGAAAGAGAACTCAGTATTTGCGCGCTGTCTGAAATAAGCGTGTGCGCGCTTCGGACGAGCGCACACAAATCTTCTCATAGCGCGTGCGAGTTCTCTCTCTTTCGCGACTTGTTCTTGAAGGTTTAAATCAGCAAGGCTTAACTGAGTTTAGTTTAAACACAGATAGCAATGTGTGCTGTTCAGGTCTCACCTGCGTTCGCGCGCTATCAACACCCGGGTGATGAAGGCGTAAATGACTGGACATTAGAGCATACGGCACTAACGTTAGCTGTTAACATTTTACAAAGGGTGACTGTTTTGTCCACGCTTTTTGATTATCGTTGTTGTAACGTTTTGCGCATCCATCGACTGAAACATACATTATCTGAACTCTGTCTGTTTTCCACGTTGCTATTTTAAACAAACCATATTAACCAATAGATACGCTGATGGCAGCGTGTCTCTGTGGTGTACGTCATCACGCAAATAGCCAATCTTGTTCTGCTCTTTCTAACCGCTGCGCCTCAAGTCAGTGAGAAATGCTGTAATATATATCGAAATACCGGAAATGTGTTTAAAAATCATATCACCGTTATCGAAAAGAATTATATCGCGATATATATTGATATTGAATTATTGTCCAGCCCTATAGGCTAATATAGCTAATAAACACAGCCTGTGTTTCCTTCATATAAGGGTTAGCCTATATAAGGCTTTTAATTTTTTTGCGGCTCCAGACAGATTTGTTTTTTTGGTCCAATATGGCTCTTTGAACATTTTGGGTTGCCGACCCCTGGTCTAAGGTGTCCCCTGAATGTGTCTGTGAAGTTTCAGCTCAAAATTCCCCTATAGATTTTTTTAATTAATTTTTTTAACTGCCTATTTTGGGGCATGATTAGAAATGCTCCGATTCAGGGCTGCTGCCCCTTTAAATCTCGTGCTCTCCGCCCCCTCCCGAGCTCTCGACTGTATCATTGCATAAACAAAGTTCACACAGCTAATATAACCCTCAAAATGGATCTTTACAAAGTGTTCGTCATGCATGCTGCATACATACATCAGATTATGTGAGTATTGTATTTATTTGGATGTTTACATTTGATTCTGAATGAGTTTGAGGCTGTGCTCTGTGGTTAACGGCTAATGCTACACTGTTGGAGATTTATAAAGAATGAAGTTGTTTATGAATTATACAGACTGCAAGTGTTTAATAATGAGAATAATGACAGCTCTTGTCTCCGTGAATACAGTAAGAAACGATGCTAACTTTAACCACATTTAACAGTACATTAGCAACATGCTAACGAAACATTTAGAACGTTTACAAATATCACTAAAAATATCATGTTATCATGGATCATGTCAGTTATTATTGCTCCATCTGCCATTATTCACGATTGTTCTTGCTTGCTTACCTAGTCTGATGATTCAGCTCTGCACAGATCCAGATGTTACTGGCTGTCCTTGTGTAATGCCTTTCATAATGTTGGGAACATAGGCTGTCATATGCAAATATTGGGGGCGTACACCCCGACTGTTACGTAACAGTCGGTGTTATGTTGAGATTCGCCTGTTCTTCGGAGGTCTTTTAAACAAATGAGATTTATATAAAAAGGAGGAAACAATGGAGTTTGAGACTCACTGTATGTCATTTCCATGTACTGAACTCTTGTTATTTAACTATGCCAAGATAAATTCCATTTTTAATTCTAGGGCACCTTTATAGACACTGACCTTAACCACCATACAAAACAATTTGAGCTGGCTGGACACAGGGTTGGGTGTATGTTTCAGGCTCTGAATTGAAGAGGCAGATTCATTTTCCCTCGTAGCTTCTTGCTTCTGGGATCAGAGAGACCTAGACAAAGACACTCTAATCCTTCATTATCTTTCTCAGTACATACTGTTTTAGACACAATGATAAAAGTGAAACATTTTCTTGCTTTCGTCATTCTCAGTACAGATCAGTAAACTCTTGGAAGATCTAAGTAACAAAGCCAAACCTTATAATATTCAAAGAAATTAGATATAGCATTAGCAGTTAAGGTGTGACCCACTTCCTTACAAGAAATTGTAAGTTAAAGGCTCTATGGAAGAGAAAAAAAAACAAAAACAAACTGCTATGATCCAGAAACATGAATGACAGAACAAATGTGACATATTATACCCAAAAATTCTTCATACAGTGGACTACCAGTAAAATTGATAAAAATTTGGAACAAAAAATTATTCACTTTGACCTGATCAGGTTTTGACTGACATCTGACATGATTAAGATGATTTTTTTTCTGACAAAGTTTAACTCTGAGATCTTGTCATATTTTATTACCATTTTTTAAACTATAGTGAATAAACTATATTATTGAATGAAATGTTCAAGGTGTCTGAATACATTTTGGTTTGACTGTATGTATATATATATATATATATATATATATATATATATATATATATATATATATATATATATATATATATATATATATATATATATATATAATACACACACACACACAAAATGTGTTTTAATGATTTACAGAGTACAGCTGATTTTTTTTCAACATCTATGACTATATGATTTGGTTAAAAAATAGATTCAGGGATTTAATTTTAGTTACTTTGCAAAAAAAAAAAAAAAAATGCTTATAAAAAACAATACCAAAAGCCTAAAAGTTTTCTAGTTTTTAAAGAAATACTTCTCGTTTTTGATATTAAAACATTGGTGTAAAAAATAAGAACTACAAGCTACACTAAAACATCTCCACTTACAGTATTAACTTCTTTTCAGTTAATGTTATAACATTGTGAATTCAGTGAGCAGTAACTGTATAACTAGTAAATGATTCACTGAAAATAGTCATTCAATTAAATTGCAAATGTACATATGAGTCAAATATGCAAATTTGATTTCAATCAGTTTTCATGTCATTTACTGAGAACATATTGGCAAGTCCAACAAATTCAACATCATCATTAGAGGATACTGTGTGTTTGATATGCAGTAACTGAATCATTCTTTAACATTACACCAGATTGCTTGAGGCAGGCCAGCACAAGGATGGGAATTTCACTCTCTCCATTATTCTGAGCCTGTTTTCCTGAAACCTAATGACTAACAACTTATCCTATATCATTTCCCACTCAAAAATAATCCTAACACACCAGAACGTTCTTCATTTAAGCACATGATGTTTTTTAAATAAAGTATTTATTATAATATAAGGCTGATTGTCCTAGAAAGAACTTAGTGAGAACTTTAGTTTCAAAATTTGTGGTCTTAATGAGTCTAACAGGAGTCAACCCCCCTACCCAAACCCACCCCTACACACACACACACACACACACACACACACACACACACAAACACACACAGATACTTGGATGATGTCTTCAGCCCAGAGGCATCCACCTGTCCTCATTTTGGATGCACTGATTGGTTCTCACAGAGCAGGTATACTTGAACCGTGCCACAAAACATTTCAGATATCTTTCCTTATTGCCAAGCGTATGTACCTTAACTTACCTGTAACTTATTAGCACCTTACACATCAATCAGAGATGCTTCTTCCAGGGACACTGTGCGTCTTTGTAACACTGTTTTCACTGACACAGGTATTTATTATATGATCTGTGAATGATTTATCGTTCATTTTTATGTTTGAAGATCTTATGCTTAAGTTGACTATCATATGTTTCTTTGTTCCAAGGTAAAAGAAGCTTCTGCAGGTATTTACTATTAATTTATATATATTTATTTTAGTAATAAGTAACAATATTGAGAATATTATGTATCATAAATTGTCTATTTTATAGAGATTGGAAGACAAAACATTTTAACTAAATATTTAAATAGAGCAAAAATAACAAATAGCAATTTTAGAAATGCATTTACCGTATTAATACACACTATTATATTTTAAATTGACTAACTAAAAGATACTAATAATAGTATTTTTTCCCTCCTCCAGGCTGTGACTCAACATCAATATCATCAATATCATCACCTAGTGCGTCGACTCTCCTTGTAAAATGGAGCAGTTATCCAGGAGCGACAAGCTATGTTCTGGAAGCCAAAGCTGTGAATTCAACCAGCTTACCAACTGTTTCTACTGGATCACTCTCTTCGTCCACTTCAGAGAAAGTGGTCCAAGGCTTAAAACCTGGACAAATTTATACAGTGACTTTAAAAGTGTTTGTGGTGAATTATGTGACGTGCATCATCTCTCAGACAGCACAAACAAGTAAGTTATTGACCCACAAATGTCTTGGCAAACTTTAAGACTGTTTCATTTTTAATTCATGTTGTTTTTTACTTGCAGTTCCTGCCACCTCGCAAATAACATACGCGAAAGCAATATCGAGCACCTCGATCAGGTTTGAGTGGTCCAGTGCGCAAGGAGCCGATAGATACTTTTTGATAGTGAATGGAACTTTCCACAGTGAGATACATAACTTCACATTCTCCACGCTAAATGGACAAGTAGACAACCTCCAGAGATCCACCGCATACAACTGTTACGTTTACTCCTCTAATGCTGCAGGACTCGGCGCCAAGAGTCTTACTAAAACCATCAGAACGTGTAAGTCTACTTGGTTCTTCCCAGTTTTGTGCTATTTTCAATACTGCAGCTTTGGTAGCCAGTCAATGAAATCTTACCATTCTATAACTGACAAATAAGTGACTATTCACATAACTGTCTTGTTCTACAGTGGTGCAGCCACCAGATGGAGTAAACGTGATGGAGTTAACCCAAAGTACGGCTCGCGTATCATGGCTAAGCGTCCCAGGGGTCCTGCTCTACCAGGTTTCAGTCATAGCCAATAATAAGCTGGGACTTGGCCCTGTTCTTAAGAATGTCACCGGTACCACTGTGAATATCTCAAACCTGGAGCCATGTTTAACATACACAATTGGGGTTGCATCCATCAACATGTTTCTGGAACCAGGAGAGTCCGCCAACGTCACCTACACAACTTCCAGTGAGTCGAACCTAAATAAGGATGAAGCAGAACATCAAACCTTTGAATGAAACCATAAAGATAAAACAATATTTATGCATTGATATGCTTTGAATGCCTCTAGACTAGCTTAACCAAGCCTTTCTTAAAGAAAAAGGCTATTTTCTAGACCAGAACCAAGACCAAATCTAACCCAGCCTAGAAATCAGTGCTGGCCTTTTCAGCGTCTGGATTTGCAGAACCCTAACATGTTACTTCTTGTTCTTCTCAGGCATTCCAGCAGTTTCTTCCATCTCTGTGGAGTACAGCTGCGCTACTGCTATGGCATCGGTTAGTTGGGTTGCAGTGTTTGGAGCCACGTCGTACCGTGCGGTCATAACGGATGGCCAAAGCCGGTCGCTTAACTGCACATCCACGGGCACAGCCTGCCAGATCCCGGAGCTGCATTGTGGAGAAATATACTCTGTTCGGATTACAGCCATTGCTAACTGTGAAAGCACCTCAGATGGCAGCTACATCTTTGAGACAGGTAAAGATGCCCTCTCTCAAAGGTCACTCTCACACCTGATCCAGTCCTCTGGGAGATGAGTAGGAAATCCTCTCACGGTGTAGGAAGCCTGAGGAGGAACACACCCAGGAATTACTGTCATGTAGATTAAATGAGCTCTTCAGTCTATTGAGGCGGAGATTTAAAGGAAGGTCCTGTGGTATCAGGTGGCAGAAATTTCAGAAAGTTCCTGCATCAGTCTTAAGTTCGTAAATCTACCTGCCTTCTTTAAGGTGTTAAGTGTTAAGATGCGTTTTGGTCGATCGGATCACAAGTAGACGAGGAAGACATTCCCGTTTACACTTGGGGTTTTAATCCATCTCTTTTGTCAACTTTCAACCACTTCTGTCCTGATTTCTTTAAGGGGAAGGTCTATGGGCAGGTAAATGTGTGTTTTTTTTCAGATGTTTCGATCTAATGGACAAAATATGCTCGCACAATTTACATATGAACGCACCCGGAGGTGACGGAAAAGCATACGGAGGGCATCAGCTTTCTTTTCTGCGCTGATAGATGCTAGACCAGAAATCAGGAATGGGTGATCGGTACATTTTTCGTCTTCAAACCAAATGTGGGTCTCCAGCTGACAAAGTTTACTGTAAATCTTGTCTGGCTAGCGAGCATCCCATAATGTTACGCATCAGGTGAGAGGGCGGAGAGTAGATGGTCTTTTGTGGCTGTTCGAACACATGAGCGTCTACACTACGAAAGCAATCCGGTCAAATGTGTTTTCAACTGCCTCTGGAAGTGGTTGAAAGTGGACAAGCTCAAAACATTTTAGACCCCATTTACAATTTTCGTCCACTTGTGGTCAACCAAAACGCATCTTAATACCAGGTGTAAACTCGGTCTCGGTCTCGGTCTCTCTCTTAAATGGCCACTCAAAAATGAATATTCTGTCATCTTTTACTCACCTTGATGTCGTTTTAAACCTGTATCACTTTCTTTCGTCTGCAGAACACAAAAGAAGATATTTTGAAATGTCGCAGTGTGTTTTGTCCATACAATGAAAATCAATAGGGTCCAATGTCATTTGTTTTGGACCCCACTGACTTTCATTATATCGACAAAAGCAGTTGAAATATTCTTCAAAATATCTTCTTCTGTGCTTCAAAGCAGAAAGAAAGTTGTACAGGTTTTGAATGACAGAAGGGTTTGTAAACGATAATGATTTTTGGTTGGACAATCCCTTTGAACCCCCCAAAAAATAGCATGTTTTATCTGCAAATTAATTTCTCTTCCCCATCTCTCAAACAAACACACAGCACCCTGCCCACCCAAAGCACCAACTCTGTACCGTGAGTGTTCCAGTAATGTCATCTTGTTCTCATGGAATGCCACCAACAACACGCTTTATTACCACGCTATTGCTGTGGACTCGGACAGCCAGGTAACTGATTGCGTCACTGTGGACACCTCCTGTTACTTCACCGACAGCATCTGCGGTAAGGGCTACAGCTTCTACGTCAAATCCATCTACTCCGGAGGACTAGACTGTGACAGTGGATTCACAGAAGGAGAGGTGATCAGAACGGGTGAGTTTTTTTGCACTGTTAATGTGTAGGCCTCACATGTAATATGAATACTGTAAGGAAAGTGCTATCGATACTTCACAATAATCATCAATTCTTTTGGATGGGAACAAAACTGAACTGAGCTGGATAATAGCACTAACTTTGTAACACTAACTTATTAGTGGAAAACAATTTAAAAGATAATTGCGACTTTTTATATCACAATTCTGACTTTTTTACTTGTAATTGTGAGATATAAACTCACAAATGCGAGATATAAACTCCTAATTGTGAGTTATAAAGTCAGAATTGTGAGATATAAACATATCTAAACATTTGAGTTTATATTTCACAATTCTGACCTTTTGTCTTGCAATTCTGCCTTTTTTTTTTGCAATTGCAAGTTTATATCTCACAATTCTGACTTCTTTTCTCAGAATTGCTTGATATAAAGTTGCAATTGCGAGTTATAAAGTCCAATTCTGAGAAAAAAAAAAAAAATTCTCAGAATTTAGTTTATTTCTCACAATTGCAACTTTATATCACGCAATTCTGACTTTATAATTCTGACTTAAAAGCTCGCAATTACAAGTTTATATCACAATTCTGAGAAAAAAGTCAGAATTGCAATATGTAAACTCACAATTGCAAGAAATTGTCGCAATTGTGACTTATTACTAAAACGTCGCAATTACCTTTTTTATGTTTTATTCAGTGGCTGAAACAAGCTTCGATAGTTATTGTACTGAACTGAATCAACATTGAATTAACTTGAGCTGAATAATGACATTAATATCTTCTGTAGAGCTGAACTGGTTTCATAATTGATGAACTTTGCAACATTGACACCTATTGAAATGAATTTAAAACACTGAACTGACTTGAGATGAAAAATTACACTATTGTCTTCTCAAGAGCTGCTTTATGGCTAAAATTGATTTTGTTTCATAATTGATTAATTTTACAGCACTAATTTTCCTGTTTATTACAGTGAAACTGCTTTGAAATATCTATATTGTATAAAGTTCTCTATAAATAAATGTAACTTTGCTTGTTTTAAATATAATTTTTAATTTTGGCCTCCTCTGTCACCTTATGCATATAGGCCCATGTTTGCCACAGAATGTCTATACAACTTCAGACTGTAATAGCACCAGCACTGCCGTCACTTCTTGGGACATGGCTGAAGGAGCACAAACCTACACTGTGGAGGCCCGTGGTAATAGTAAAGATTTCTACAACTGTACATCTCTAAACTCAAGCTGCACACTATCAAATCTGGAGTGTGGAGAGAGCCTGAGCGTGTGGATTGTTGCCACTGATGGTGACTGTACTACTGATCCTGTGATGGGAGAGACGGCAGAGACAGGTGAGCATGTGTACATACACATTTTGGGTACTGTGAAATATTGCAATGTAAATAAAATGGTATATATGTCCTTATAAAAAAGTACAGTGGCATGGTATCAAATGTTAATACTCTTTATCTTCCACCATAGTTCCCTGCATACCTCAGAATGTGTCCGCTGTGGAGAAGTGCAGTTCAGAGTCTGCCTCTCTCAAATGGCTTCCTAGCAACGGTGCCGTTTTCTACACGGGAATAGCCACACATGAGGATGGCAAAGTTCACACCTGCACTGCCATGGCAACAGAGTGCACATTTGAAAACCTGAGTTGCGGCCAGACGTATGATGCCTTTGTCACAGCAACAAACCTGCAATGCAACAGTTCTGAGAGTCAACATGTCACCCTAAAGACGGGTATGTGCACAAATGACCAAAAACAGACAAATAAAAGGTACCTTATAATTAAAATGTAAAATAAATTATACAGTAAAATGAAAAAAATATATAAATAAAAGCAAAATATTAAAAATAATAATTTATTTATCTGGTTTATTTATAAATTAATGTGAAAAAAAGAAAAGAATAAATGGTCCAGATATGTACAATTAATTCCATGAAATAAAAAATTAAAAGGTGTCAGATATTTAAAATGTAAAAAAATTAAAATAAAAAAAATAAAAAGTACAAAATAAGAGGATGAAGAAAAAGGGCCATATATTTAAAATGTAAAATAAAAAATAATAATGTAAAACAGAAAATAAACAGTGATTAATAAAGGATGCCAGACATAAAAAATGCAAAATAAAAAGGGTATGAATAAAAGTGATCAAATATTTATGTAAATTTAAAAAATAATGTAAAACAAACCAAAAATAATAAAAGGGGATGAATAAAAGTTTATTTATAGATTAATGTAAAATCTAAAATAAAAAAATAATAATTAAGGGCCCATGTATATTAAATACATAACAAAAATTAAAAAGGGTTGGATATTTAAAACATAAAATAATCTTAAATAAACTAAGAGGGTGAAGAAAAAAGGCCATATATTAAAAATGTAAAACAAAAAAAATAATGTAAAATAAAAAATAACAATAAAAGGTGCCAGATATTTAAACTGCGAAATAAAAACGGGGCGAATAAAAGAAAACAGGTATTTAATATGTAAAAAAAAAAGAAAAAAGAAAAAAGTAAAAGAAAAAAGGGATGATTAAAAGGGCCATTTATTTCAAATGTAAAATAAAAAATAATGTAAAACAGAAAATAAAAGGGGATGAATAAAAGATGCCAGATATTAAAAATGCTAAATAAAAAGGGTACAAATGAAAGTGATCAAATTTATTATGTAAAATAACGCACCAAAAAAATTATAAAAAGGGATGAATAAAAGGGCCCAGGTATTAAAAATAAATGTATTTATTTATCTGGTTTATTTATAAATTAATGTAAAATCTAAAACAAAAAATAATAACTGAGGATCCATATACATACAATAAATACATTTAAAAAAATTAAAAGGGGTTGGATATTTAAAACATAAAATAAACCTAAATAAAATTAGAGGGTGAAGAAAAATGGCCATATATTTAAAATGTAAAAAAAAGAGTAAATTAAATAAATTAAATAAAGTAAATAAAAATATTAAAGGGGATGAATTAAAGATGCCAGATATTTAAAACGCAAAATAAAAAGGGGGTGAATAAAAGATATACTATCGCGAAAATGGACTTCATTCACGTCAATGGAAAGCATATTTACACTGTCTGAATCGTTCCCTATCCTAGTGCACTATGTGCCATTCACCATGTAGAAACCAGTAAATGAACAAATGACCGATTTCAGCTGCAGCTTCAGTGTCTGTTGATAGAGTAGGAGGGGGCGGAACTTCAGATTCTAGACAGCATTTGATTGAACAGAAGATTTGATGAGAAGCTGAAGTGCGATGTGATGTCATGAAAATCTGTGATCCATTTTTAGAAAAATGCTGCCCTTTTAAAGGTAAAACGAATTAATTTCTGGTGTACATCTCATACATTCTCCTTTGCAGCCCCATGTGCTCCAGTCAGCGTGGTGGTAGAGACTACAGACTGTGCAGCTAATCGTGCGACAGTAAGCTGGCAGACCCTTCAGGCTGGGGGTCTGTACACAGCAGTACTGCAGGGTGAACATGGAGCCATGGCTAACTGCAGCACCAGCTTTAACAACTGCACAACAGCAAACCTGCTCTGCGGAGTGAACTACAACGTCACAGTCACAGTGAATGATGGTCACTGCAGGAGTCTGCCATCCACACCCATTCAGATACAGTCAGGTAACAGTCATGTGAGCAGGCACACTTTTTCAAACAGTGACAGATCTTTGAAGCTGACTATGTATCTCCTTTAGCTCCATGTGACCCTCAAAACATCACAACCGTGCTCCAGTGTGACACCAACATGGCTAATGTGACATGGGCTGCCAGCGCAGGAGCAAATCATGGGTACACGGCAATGGCAACAGACGGGCAGCAGCAACGCTTAGCTTCTTGTCACAGTATGGGGACTTCATGTCAGCTAACCTCTCTGCCATGTGGGATGAGACTAAATGTGACTGTCCAAGCTGATGGAGCCTCCTGCAACAGCAGCTCTCAACCTAAAGCTGCAGTAGTAACAGGTGCCAGCTCATGATAACTTTTGCTGATTTTAATTAGTTTTTAATTAAAAATAAAGGTTCCAAAAGGGTTTTTTCGCAGTGATGCCATACAAATAACATTTTTGGTTCCCCAAAAACATTCAGTGAACAGTTTCTAAAAGAAACATTTTTTCTTAGTGTGAAGAATATTTTAATAATCTAAACAACTTTTTTTTTTCCACTATAAAAGAACCTTTTTTTGGAATGGAATGTTCCATGGATGTTAAATGTTCTTAATGGAACCATTGATGCCAGTAAAGAAACTTTATTAATAACAGTGTATTCAAATACATAAAAAAGTATGAATTTCAATGCATTAGATCACCTTTTCACCTTTTGTTAATCAAATTTTAGTCTTTTATATATATAATGTTCATCACATTAACTATGAACATTTCCAAACTAACCAATGTTTGGTAACCACAAAGAAATACTTGACAATTATTGTTATTTCATGACATTTTAACAATCACTTTTTGGAACCACATGTATTTCAAACAAACAAACAAACAAACAAACAAACAAACAAACAAACAAACAAACAAACAAACAAACAAACAAACAAAAACAAACGAACAAACAACATTCAAAGGTTTGGGATGAGTGTGTTTTTAAATAAATTAATACTTTTATTCAATAAGGACACATTAAATTGATAAAAAGTGACAGGAAAAATATTTATATTGTTACAAAAGATTTTAATTTAATTTTTTAAATAAATATATCCATCAATATTGATAATAAGAAATGTTTCTTGAGCAGCAAATCAGCATATTAGAATGATTTCTGAAGCATCATGTGACACTGAAGACTGGAGTAATGATGCTGAAAATTCACAGGAATAAATTACATATATTAAAATAAAAAACATTTATTTTAAATTGTAATAATATTTCACAATATTACAGTTTTTACTGTATTTTTCATCAAATAAATATATATAGCCTATTTTTTTAATACAACTTCCTCCTCTCCCTTATCTAGCACCCTGCATTCCCACCCATGTCACTGCTGCTCTAAACTGTACCTCCAGCATTGCTTCCATCACCTGGTACAGTGCACTTGGTGCCACTTGGTACTTGGTAAAGGCAGAAGGAAGCCAAGGGTACAAGACGTCCTGCAACAACACTGTCACTCGCTGTGATATCCCAAACCTGCAGTGTGGCCAGGAATATTCCATCACAGTCATGGGCGTAAATGGTGACTGCATAGGCCCGGCTAGCCAGCCTATCACTCTCGTCTCAGGTACTTGAACTCATCTCATTAGTGACAGGTAGAGTTGGGAACCACAAACCGTTCTTTTCACCTGAGCCATTTAACAACCTCCCAGAAGACCCATATACCAACATCCTAACAGTTTTTGCATGACAACCATCATTCTGCAGTTTTATGAGTTAACATTTTTTATATATGTTGCAGCACCATGTCCAAATACTGGCATTCAGGCCAAACTGGATTGTCGCACCAACTCAGCACTCGTATCTTGGACACCAGGCAATGGTGCACTAAGTTTCAATGCAACACTGCAGTCTTTCCAGGACGCTCAAAAGCACAGCTGTTTCACCACCGGCTCCTCATGCAACATCACCTCACTGCCGTGTGGTCAGCACTACAATGTCAGTGTTACAGGATACGGCCAGAACTGTTCAACCTGTTCTAAACCCTTGGTCACTCTAGACACAGGTATAACATCGAATAATAATTCAAAGCACAATTAGCTTAGACCCTAATTTGATGCCTTTCTTATGGCATTAAATAATCTAATGTGCTAAAAGTTTGTGCATTACATCATTTTAATCTTTTCTTTCCAGTTCCATGTGTTCCCACTCAAGTCAATGTGTCATTATCCTGTGGGTCTGACACTGCGTCTGTTTCCTGGGCAGCATCTAGTGGCCTTGTTTCATACTATATAGTAACAGCAGAAGGTGATAATGGAATTACGCTAACATGCAACTCCAGCAGCACTTCCTGTAACATCAGCGGCCTGGCATGTGGTCAGGCGTACAACGTGTCAGTCACAGCTATGAGCGGCAACTGCACTGGGCAACGTAGCGAAGTGCGTCGTGTCAATACTGGTAAGTATTTCCTCTACAGTATAACCTAATAATCATTTTGCCATCAAACTAGTGGAGAATTTTTCATACTACAAGTTTGTCTAGTGTTTACATGCAGAACTTTTAAACTATAGTTATAAAGTCAGAAGTGCAAGATATAAACTCACAATTGCGAGTTATAAAGTCAGAATTGTGAGTTATAATGTCAGAATTGTGAGATTTCAACTTTTCCTTTTTTAAATAGTCAGCATCGGACTTTATAACTGGCAATTATGAGTTTATATCTAAATTCTGAGAAAAAAGTCAGAATTGCGGGTTTATATCTTGCAATTCTGACTTTAAAACTCGCAATTGCGACTTTATATCTCGCAATTCTGAAAAAAAAGTCACAATTATCCTTTTTTTTTATTCCGTGGCGGAAACAAGCTTCCACAGTTTTCTGACATCAACTGTAAGTGGATTAACATAAACGTGTTTCTCATTCATTTTTATAAACACTGACGTTATTGATATCATAGCACAGATTCTATTAAGGAAACTTGAGATTTGTTATTTGGAATATTTCTTTAAACATGCTAAAGTAACTTTGCTTAACTTTGTCTCCCAGCACCCTGTGCTCCTCAGTCTGTGGTCAGTCAGCTCGTAGACTGCCAAACAGGTGATGTTCAAGTTAGCTGGCAGTCGAGCAAAGGGGCGCAAATCTACTATGCTCAAGCAAAATCTACTAGCAAGATTCTGGTGTGCAACTCCACCTCCACATCCTGCGTGATCCCTGCAACTGGCTGTGGGCAGACATACAATATCACTGTGGCTGCTGAGGGCAACGGCTGTAGCACCAACAGTGTGACCAGTCAGGTCAAGACAGGTGCAGTAGCATTTTGACAAAGTTGATGGCTACCATTCTAAATAATGAATCCCTCCAGTTCAATATTTATATATTTAAGGTGCCATCAAACGTTTTTTACAAGATGTAATATAAGTCTAAGGTGTCCCCTGAATGTGTCTGTGAAGTTTCAGCTCAAAATACCCCATAGATTTTTTTTTATTAATTTTTTTAACTGCCTATGTAGCGATGTACAGTTATTAATCAATTTATGGATGAAATATGAATATCATAATTCAGAAAGCTTTATGACGTTCATATATCGACCCAACGGGGAATTACACATATATGGTGAATTAACTACAACGAATTATAATCAATCACATATATGATTAGTTCTGGTTGAATAATTATGTGGAAAACTATCAGTTCGTCCACCGAAACGGACAATTATCCACAGATTATCATGACAGAAATGTTATTCTCGGGCCGGGAGACTAACTTTCTATCATAGCCTTCAAATATAGAGCAAGGATATTAGAATCAGAACGTTAAAGTGACTCGGTTGTTGCTAAAATGAGCAAGTGAACAAAAAGCATGGATAAAATGAGTTTAATATACGAAACGGGTAATACACAGGTTATACGGCTAAATGGACACAAGTAAATACAAATACATACAAAGTAGAGGGAAAGGCAGAAACGAAAGAGATGATCAAAGCAGGTCAAATTGCAACAGTTCACCTTTAAGAGCCAGCAAGGAAACTCAGTATTTAAGATCGTAAAAACGTTATACTTGCATAGGTTAGTCAGGGTGCTTGGAGTTTCGGAGCGCTCGGTTTGATAGTTGCTTCTTCTTCCGGAGGTTGTTTCGGCGAAGTTTCAAACGAAGGTTTAACTGTTGTAATATGACCGGAAAATAAAGAAGAGAGTCCGTCTTGACGGCAGGAACTCGTGCAGAAAACTTGTGCCACCAAAAGACGCGTGTCATGGTGTTTTAAAGACAACAGACCAGAACGCCTTCTTGATAACGTCCTCCAATGCTAGCGTTGCGATTTGGCGGGTTTCCACATTCCTTTGTCCTGTCTCCCGAATAAATTTATGGTATGTTGAATCAGTGCATTTCCTTCATAGTATTATTAAACATTGAACGATGCATTTGGCAGAAATGTAACGTACATGAGTGAATAGCTCGGATTCACAGCTTTACGGAGAGATCAAACTCGACAGGTGTCTCTCGTCATATAAAGAAGATACACTTTACACTCTATTACTATCGTTTAACATGAAAACTAACCTACTACAGTCAATTCTACGATTCTACACTAGTAACACATACATGCAGCGAGCACTACAATGGCAGGTACATTCATATTTGCAGGTATAATATTTGTGTATACAGTCTTTGTATGTGAGTGTGTGTCTGTGGGTGCGTGCGTGTATTTTCTCTTTTTATGACCGTTTGGAATTCGGGCCTGTCTTTCGAAACCCGATCCGTGGCGTTCACATCTCCTTTGAAGTCACAGAGGAGAGGTTTGGGACTTATCGAAATAGTCATAAAAAGAAGGTCTCGTGATCCATTAGTGTCTGCCGGGCCGGAATCGATGTAAGATTTACAAACCAAAGTTCCGTGAATTGAGGCTTAAACACAGTTTATGGTGGGACCTGCTCATCCTTGAGACTGTGCAGACCCTACACCTATTTTGGGGCATCATTAAATATGAGCCGATTCATGCTGCGGCCCCTTTAAATCTGGCGCTCCCCCACCCACGGAGCTCGCGCTTGCCTTTAACAACATAAACAAAGTTCCCTCCTAAAGGCCTCGGTATACTTCAAACAAAGTTCTTTTTCGTTCTTCGTTTAGGAGTAAAACGAAGTTCAAAATGCGTGACCAGCGATATACTGTAAACTAACATCTGACGCCGCCCACACTGCTGAGAGCGACGTTTAGATGAATATGTAAATATGTGCCGTGCACTTTCTTCTCAGTTACAAAATAACCACAACAAAAATGAGAAAACAGCAAGCTTTTATTATAGAAAGCATAAGAAAAACGACTGATCGTAACAGCATGGGAATGTTAGCACAAGCTCTGCAAATTAGCACTCCAGTCACGTCACGTCTTCATATAGCACTTTATTCAATAGATTGCTTAAAATCAAACAGCTTTACAGTATCAAACATGAAAAACAGTGTTAGTGCCTCATTTTTTCATTTTGTACTATAAAGCGGCTATCCAGTGTGTTCATGTTTTCACCCGCAGAGCTCTTACCTCGACGAACTCAAACACACGAAATGAGTCAAGGAAATGAGTCAATGAGTCACACCATTGGTCAGTGACAGTGATAACATAATAGGAGGTGTGCGTGCGCTGAGGCTCCACCTTCACTCATGTGGGACGCGCCTCCTATTACGTTATCGCTGTCACTGACCAATGGTAGTACGAAGGTGTTTTGCAGCTGGAGTGAAATTTTCCTGAACGTTCACTTTGGCAAGCTGTTTCGAACTTCCAAAAAGAACACAAAACGAACTTCGTTTTGGCCTGATTTTGTTCGAAATGACGTTACATCAGTTCGTTCTTCGATTTTGTTTGAAGTATACCGGGGTCTTAAACCTACCCATCACAGAAACATGTAACCATCACTAGATTTAAATAAAAACATATTTTGGCTGATTTATAAGCCTTTTAAAATAGTGAGAACCAGTCAAATGTCCTCACTAGTGGGTTGTGAAAGTATTCCACAAAATAAGTGAGGACATTTGGTCCTCACAAGTATAGTCAAAACAAGTACAGAGAGGGACACAGACAGAGACCCACACATACACACACACACACTCTCACGCACACACAGAAAGAGTCAGACTGAGGGAGTGAGGAGAGGGTGAGGGGGAGGGGGGTGCCACAGAGAGATGGAGAGAGAGGGTGAAAAAATCCACATTCAAACCAAAATATCGGACTTCCTGTTGGTCAGAGCTAATGACTGTAAATTAGAATGTTGTCCGGCTTAATGAGAACAATGTGTGTACCGAGTTTGGTGACTGTAGGTTAAACTAACCCCCCACTTTTTGCAAAAGGTGGCGCTATAGAGGCCCTCCTTCCTGCCCATTTCTGAGGCTTTGCCCATGTCTACTGGATGACAATCCTGACATATGAGTCGAGTTTCATGCAATTTGAAGCATGCTAAGTGTCTCAAACCCATCCAAAACAAATATTGAAGTTTGATCTGTTTCTATGGCAACAGTGTTTGAAAAATATTAAAAATCTCTTTACAGGTCTTCATTCGTTTTATCTTGACATTATTCTAATGAAGTTTGAAGCAAATTGGTTAAAAAATGAGGGGGATCTTAAAGCATTTTGAAAGTAACACACTTCCTGCTGCCAGTTGATGGCGCTATAGCTTTGACTCACAATAGTCAAATCCATGTGATCGGCTTCCTACAAAGAGCACATAGCTGAAGTTTTATAAACATCAATCAATGTTTGCAGAGGTAATAACACATTTCCTGTTTCCCTTTTCTCATCATAAATTTGTTGCCTCGCCACGACCAAACCGTTCGAGATATTTTAAAAACCCGCTCGCGATTTTACATCCTCAATGTCTTGACTTCATTGTGAACAAGTTTGGTGGTGACTGAATTAATCGGCTAGGAGGAGTATATCAAATTCCAGAGCCTGCGTTTTTCAAACAACCCATAATAGCTGACTTCCTGTTGAGCTGGATTATAACTTAGAGCATGAAAGTTGTTTGGCCCGATGAGGTCTATATATGTGTACTGAGTTTCATACTAATACATGCAAGCGTGTTTGATATATGGACAAAGTTTTCGCAGATTCCAATGTGTGTGCCAATTTTCAAGAGTTTTTGAGCACGTTAAGGCCCCCAAAAAGCCCCGGATGACGGAAAAAAAATAATTCTCCTTAGAAAAACAAAAGGGCCCTGCGCCTTAGTGGCTTGGGCCCTAATAATATCAGTTTAGCCATATCTGATTATTGGAGGGGACTGATTATTAGCCCCCCTCAATGTTTGTGGTAGATACTGCGGTCCCACTTTATATTAAGTGGCTTTAACTACTATGTACTTACATTTAAAAAAGTATAATTTATAAAACATATAAATTATTCGATTCATATTGAATTACAAAACAATTTTGCTGCTATTGAGGTGGATATGGGTAAGGTTAGGGAAAGCTTTGGTGGTATGTGTCAGGGTTCTGTCACTTCAGTCTTGTTTATTTCTTGGTTTTGTGACAGAGCTCTGACACTCCCGTTCTTGTCGGGTTTTTGTGTGAGCGTACGGTCTCGAGGGTTCTCGGGGCTGTGCGCTCTCTTGTCTGCGTGCCTTGTTTCATGTTGGGAGCGTGGCGTTCGGATCCCGGCACTCGTGTCTAGTTTGGTTTCGGTTTCGTGTCGGGATTCGGACACTCGCGCTCCCAGTCCTGTCTTTATTGTGAGCGCACGGTTTGTGTATGTTCACTTGCCGTGCGCTCTTGTCTCATGTTTTGTGTAGCACGCGGTGATTTCCACCTGCCGCGTGCTTTCATGTTGTGGTGTTGTCTTGTGCAGCACGCAGTCGGTGTTTCACGGGCTGCGTGCTCTCATGTTGTCTTGTTTTGTGTGAACACGTGGCTTATGAGTTTTCATAGTCACGTGTTCATGTCTCGTCTTGTGTAAGCACATGGCTTGTGATTTGTCTTCATTGGCCATGTGCTTGTGTCTTTGTTTTGTTTTGGTGTGAGCACATGGCTTGTCATGTGTTTCTTTGTGCCATGTGCTCTCACGTCTATTGTCTTGACCCCGCCCACCTTGTTACCTCATTATTGGTTGATTTGCCCCACCTGTCCTCCCTTGTTACCTGCCTTGTTTGCTCTCCTATTTATTCTCCTTGTGTTTGCAGTCCTGTGCTGGTTCGTTGTCATATTTTTCCTGGTGTTTCCTTTTGTCAAGTCAAGTCAAGTCAAGTCAAGTCTGTTTTCCCCCACGGGGTTGTTTTTGTTGTGTTTTTGTTTTTATTTTTATTGCTTAATAAATGCCCTTCTAACCTGCATTTGAGTCCTCGTCCTTCCATACCTGACAGTATGGGTAGGTTTAAGGGTAGGGGTAAGGTGTAAGGGATGGGTCAACAGTGTAATTATAAATGTAATTACAGAAATTAATTACAGATGTAATTACATGCAGGTGTTTTTAAAATATAAGTACAATGTAAAAACATGTATGTACACAATAAGTGCATTATATCAAATGATTAATTCAAATGTAAAGACATAGTAGTTAAGGCCACTTAATTTAAAGTGGGACCGATACTGCCCTGATTCCTCATATTAAAGTCTTATTCCGCATTTTTAACTTAAGGATATGTCAGGATTCTGAAGTACAATGAGTTGCAAATACAGTTTCATGTTGACTTTAAGACTTTAAATGCATACTACTGGAAATATGCAGAATAATAGTATGTGTTTATATGTTTCTCTTCTTTAGCACCATGTCCACCCAGTTCTGTCGCTGCTGTTTTGGACTGCTCTACAAACACAATCTTGGTATCATGGAGCTCCTTGAGCTTTCCTGGGGTTGGGTACACAGCAAGAGCCACTGGCCCATCGGGGCCCTATAGCGCTGTGGAGTGTAACACAACAAACTTGAACTGCACTATCACTCACCTGCAATGTGGCAGCCAATACAACGTCAGTGTCACCGCTTCTCAAAACAACTGTACTAGCAAACCCAGCACAGAGTTCTCCTTCAATACAGGTTAGGAAGCAGGAATTCTCACAGACTAAAAAAAAACAAAAAATATTAATGATAGTTATGAAACTTAATGTATGCTCTAAAAATATATCATATTTAATAATCTGTGCTTCCTTTCACCCTTTTTTCCTGTCACTTTCAGCTCCATGTGTGCCGGTTCTGAATGATGTGGCCCTGAACTGTAGCTCAAAGTCTGCTGTGGTGAACTGGTCTAGTTCAGGGTCGAGTCTAGATGTGTTTTCAGTTAGCGCGGTGAGCGCTCAGGGTGAACAGCTGGTCTGTGGTATCTTCAATAATCGCTCTTGTGTGGTGGATGGACTGCAGTGTGGACAGACGTACACGTTCAGTATGAATGCAACGCAAGGCCAATGCACCAGTGCTAGCAACACGCTACAGAGGGAGACAGGTAACAAAGCCTAGTTTGGCCAAACAATGGAAGACACTAAAGAAAAAAGAGAGAATCTTTAGACAGATGAACTGCAGTGTGTAGTAAACATTACATAAGACATAAGACAACATACCTTCTACTTACCATTCTTGTTTATTTCATGCTATAACTAGTAGTAAAGTGGAAGCAATGATCGGTTCACTTGCGCTCCACGCTGCCACTTCAACTGAGACGGCTTCACTGATCTGTCAAGTCACATTACAGACCATCAAAAATGACATTTATTGTTTGAATTTTGTAATAAAATTGACAGAATTTGAAAGCTTAGACTTGGTTTCTTATCAAAAGTAACAAAGCGCAAGGCTAGTTGCGATTATGGGTTTTGTTCAGGTATCAGAAAAATTGTGAAATAAGCTCTGCAAGATATCATCAACGTTCATTGACAATGAATGACTTTAGGTAATTTTGTTGCTGGAAATCACTGTCAGTACTCGTGCCCTAGTACCTGCAGTGCAGCCCAGTGAAACCCACTCCAGACACTTTAGAATCCATATACAGTCTAAAAAAATCTGTAAAAAATAGGGCACAATGTAATTTATTAAGTTGATGGAATTTTCTGTATTTATTTTTTAAAGGTAACTTTTAAAGGTATTTTTACCTGTATTTTGAATTTTGCACTTCATTGAGTTGTATTTTAGGGTTAAAGGAAATGTCCGTAAAATTCTGCAGTGTAGCAACATCCTAGCACTATTCACATTATCTTAAAAAAAAAAAAAAAACTTGGAAACACCCCCAATAAAATTCCTTTTTTTTTTACAAATGTGTTTGATGCACCTAGTGGCATAGAAATTACATATTTCACCATTAAATAGCATTATTTTCTTTTATCTTCAGCCCCATGCCCTCCAATGAATATCCAGTCCAGAATGAACTGTGGCAACAACACCGCGAGTGTGTCCTGGTCCCGTGGCAATGGAGCACTGTCCTATTTGACAACATTGGAATGCTCTAATGGACAGACGTATATGTGCAGGACCAATGAAACAGGATGTGACATCACTAACATGACGTGTGGACAAACTTGCTCGGTTAAGGTAGTGGCAGAGGGACGTTCATGCAACAGCTCTGTAGGCACTGGATCACCTATCATAACAGGTAAGAGAAATAGATGATTAAATCAAACCTTGTTGTATTTAAAATACGATATGAAAATTTGGGGCCAGTAAGATTTTTTTGAAAGAAAATAATACTTTTACTCAGCAAGAATGCATTAAATAAGTGACAGTAAATTAATCAAATTTCATCAAAAATCCTGAAAAAAAATGTATCACTGTTTCCACAAAAATATTAAAAACTGTTTTTAGCATTGATAATAATAAGAAATGTTTCTTGAGCACAAAATTAGCATATTAGAACTATTGCTGAAAATCCAGCTATGCCATCGCAGGAATAAATTACATTTTAAAATATATAAAAAAAATATGAAATTTTATTTTATTTTAAATTGTTTCACAATACTTTAACAGTATTTCTGATCCAATAAATGCAGCCTTAATGAGCATAATAAACTTTTCAAAAACATTAAAACCTATGAATGGCACTACAGATATTGAGATATGATATGTTGGTTAATGGGTAGTTAAAGGGATAATTCACTTAATATAACAGCCAACCATATGCTAATTTTGTTTTATATAATTTAACCAGCTCCTTGTGTACCACCAAACCACATAAAAGTGCCGTAGCAACCATATGGCAACACCCTGTCAACCATCCACAATGTAAAAATACAGTTTTGCAACAGCAGTTTGATGTGTTAGCATTTTTTTATGTTGCAGCACCATGTCAAAATACTGGCATTCAGGCCAAACTGGATTGTCGCACCAACTCAGCACTCGTATCTTGGACACCAGGCAATGGTGCACTAAGTTTCAATGCAACACTGCAGTCTTTCCAGGACGCTCAAAAGCACAGCTGTTTCACCACCGGCTCCTCATGCAACATCACCTCACTGCCGTGTGGTCAGCACTACACTGTCAGTGTTACAGGATACGGCCAGAACTGTTCAACCTGTTCTAAACCCTTGGTCACTCTAGACACAGGTATAACATCGAATAATAATTCAAAGCACAATTAGCTTAGACCCTAATTTGATGCCTTTCTTATGGCATTAAATAATCTAATGTGCTAAAAGTTTGTGCATTACATCATTTTAATCTTTTCTTTCCAGTTCCATGTGTTCCCACTCAAGTCAATGTGTCATTATCCTGTGGGTCTGACACTGCGTCTGTTTCCTGGGCAGCATCTAGTGGCCTTGTTTCATACTATATAGTAACAGCAGAAGGTGATAATGGAATTACGCTAACATGCAACTCCAGCAGCACTTCCTGTAACATCAGCGGCCTGGCATGTGGTCAGGCGTACAACGTGTCAGTCACAGCTATGAGCGGCAACTGCACTGGGCAACGTAGCGAAGTGCGTCGTGTCAATACTGGTAAGTATTTCCTCTACAGTATAACCTTATAATCATTTTGCCATCAAACTAGTGGAGAATTTTGCATACTACGAGTTTGTAGACTTGAACTGCACTATCACTTACCTGCAATGTGGCAGCCAATACAATGTCAGTGTCACCGCTTCTCAAAACAACTACTAGCAAACCCAGCATAGAGTTCTCCTTTAATACAGGTTAGGAAGCAGGAATTCTCACAGACTAAAAAAAAATAAAAAATTTATATATATATATCATTAATCATTAATCATTAATGATAGTAATGAAACTAGTAATGAAACTTAATGTATGCTCTAAAAATACACTCATATTTAATAATCTGTGTTTCCTTTCACCCTTTTTTCCTGTCACTTTCAGCTCCATGTGTGCCGGTTCTGAATGATGTGGCCCTGAACTGTAGCTCAAAGTCTGCTGTGGTGAACTGGTCTAGTTCAGGGTCGAGTCTAGATGTGTTTTCAGTTAGCGCGGTGAGCGCTCAGGGTGAACAGCTGGTCTGTGGTATCTTCAATAATCGCTCTTGTGTGGTGGATGGACTGCAGTGTGGACAGACGTACACGTTCAGTATGAATGCAACTCAAGGCCAATGCACCAGTGCTAGCAACACGCTACAGAGGGAGACAGGTAACAAAGCCTAGTTTGGCCAAACAATGGAAGACACTAAAGAAAAAAGAGAGAATCTTTAGACAGATGAACTGCAGTGTGTAGTAAACATTACATAAGACAAAAGACAACATAACTTCTACTTACCATTCTTGTTTATTTCATGCTATAACTAGTAGTAAAGTGGAAGCAATGATCGGTTCACTTGCGCTCCATGCTGCCACTTCAACTGAGATCTGTCACGCCACATTACAGACCATCAAAAATGACATTTATTGTTTGAATTTTGTGATAGAATTGACAGAATTTGAAATCTTAGACTTGGTTTCTTATCAAAAGTAACAAAGCGCAAGACTAGTTGCGATTATTGGTTTTGTTCAGTTATCAGGAAAATCATGAAATAAGCTCTGCAAGATATCATCAACTTTCATTGACAATGAATGACTTTAGGTAAATTTGTTGCTGGAAATCACTGTCAGTACTCGTGCCCTAGTACCTGCAGCGCAGCCCAGTGAAACCCACTCCAGACACTTTAGAATCCATATACAGTCTAAAAAAAATCTGTAAAAAATAGGGCACAATGTAATTTATTAAGTGGATGGAATTTTCTGTATTTATTTTTTAAAAGTAGCTTTTAAAGGTATTTTTTACCTGTATTTTGAATTTTGCACTTCATTGAGTTGTATTTTAGGGTTAATGGAAATGTCCGTAAAATTACTGGATAATGTCCTGGTAATTTTCTGCAGTGTAGCAACATCCTAGCACTATTCACATTATCTTAAAAAAAAACAAAAACAAAAAAAAAACTTGGAAACACCCCCAATAAAATTCCTTTTTTTTTTACAAATGTGTTTGATGCCCCTAGTGGCATAGAAATTACATATTTCACCATTAAATAGCATTATTTTCTTTTATCTTCAGCCCCATGCCCTCCACTGAATATCCAGTCCAGAATGAACTGTGGCAACAACACCGCGAGTGTGTCCTGGTCCCGTGGCAATGGAGCACTGTCCTATTTGACAACATTGGAATGCTCTAATGGACAGACGTATATGTGCAGGACCAATGAAACAGGATGTGACATCACTAACATGACGTGTGGACAAACTTGCTCGGTTAAGGTAGTGGCAGAGGGACGTTCATGCAACAGCTCTGTAGGCACTGGATCACCCATCATAACAGGTAAGAGAAATAGATGATTAAATCAAACCTTGTTGTATTTAAAATACGATATGAAAATTTGGGGCCAGTAAGATTTTTTTGAAAGAAAATAATGCTTTTATTCAGCAAGAATGCATTAAATAAGTGACAGTAAATTAATCAAATTTCATCAAAAATCGTGAAAAAAAAAAATGTATCAGTTTCCACAAAAATATTAAAAACTGTTTTTAGCATTGATAATAATAAGAAATGTTTCTTGAGCACAAAATTAGCATATTACAACTATTGCTGAAAATCCAGCTATGCCATCGCAGGAATAAATTGCATTTTAAAATATATTAAAAAAATATGAAATATTATTTTATTTTCAAATTTTTTCACAATATTTTTACAGCATTTCTGATTTAATAAATGCAGCCTTAGTGAGCAAAATAAACTTTTCAAAAACATTAAAACCTATGAATGGCACTACAGATATTGAGATATGATATGTTGGTTAATGGGTAGTTAAAGGGATAATTCACTTAATATAACAGCCAACCATATACTAATTTTGTTTTATATAATTTACCCAGCTCCTTGTGTACCACCAAACCACATAAAAGTGCCGTAGCAACCATATGGCAACACCCTGTCAACCATCCACAATGTAAAAATACAGTTTTGCAACAGCAGTTTGATGTGTTTTCATTTTTTTATATTGCAGCACCATGTCAAAATACTGGCATTCAGGCCAAACTGGATTGTCGCACCAACTCAGCACTCGTATCTTGGACACCAGGCAATGGTGCACTAAGTTTCAATGCAACACTGCAGTCTTTCCAGGACGCTCAAAAGCACAGCTGTTTCACCACCGGCTCCTCATGCAACATCACCTCACTGCCGTGTGGTCAGCACTACAATGTCAGTGTTACAGGATACGGCCAGAACTGTTCAACCTGTTCTAAACCCTTGGTCACTCTAGACACAGGTATAACATCAAATAATAATTCAATGCACAATTAGCTTAGACCCTAATTTGATGCCTTTCTTATGGCATCAAATAATCTAATGTGCTAAAAGTTTGTGCATTACATCATTTGAATCTTTTCTTTCCAGCTCCATGTGTTCCCACTCAAGTCAATGTGTCATTATCCTGTGGGTCTGACACTGCGTCTGTTTCCTGGGCAGTATCTAGTGGCCTTGTTTCATACTATATAGTAACAGCAGAAGGTGATAATGGAATTACGCTAACATGCAACTCCAGCAGCACTTCCTGTAACATCAGCGGCCTGGCATGTGGTCAGGCGTACAACGTGTCAGTCACAGCTATGAGCGGCAACTGCACTGGGCAACGTAGCGAAGTGCGTCGTGTCAATACTGGTAAGTATTTCCTCTACAGTATAACCTTATAATCATTTTGCCATCAAACTAGTGGAGAATTTTGCATACTACAAGTTTGTAGACTTGAACTGCACTATCACTCACCTGCAATGTGGCAGCCAATACAATGTCAGTGTCACCGCTTCTCAAAACAACTACTAGCAATCCCAGCATAGAGTTCTCCTTTAATACAGGTTAGGAAGCAGGAATTCTCACAAACTAAAAAAAAATAAAAAATTTATATATATATATATATATATATATATATATATATATATATATATATATATCATTAATCATTAATCATTAATGATAGTAATGAAACTATTAATGAAACTTAATGTATGCTCTAAAAATACACTCATATTTAATAATCTGTGTTTCCTTTCACCCTTTTTTCCTGTCACTTTCAGCTCCATGTGTGCCGGTTCTGAATGATGTGGCCCTGAACTGTAGCTCAAAGTCTGCTGTGGTGAACTGGTCTAGTTCAGGGTCGAGTCTAGATGTGTTTTCAGTTAGCGCGGTGAGCGCTCAGGGTGAACAGCTGGTCTGTGGTATCTTCAATAATCGCTCTTGTGTGGTGGATGGACTGCAGTGTGGACAGACGTACACGTTCAGTATGAATGCAACTCAAGGCCAATGCACCAGTGCTAGCAACACGCTACAGAGGGAGACAGGTAACAAAGCCTAGTTTGGCCAAACAATGGAAGACACTAAAGAAAAAAGAGAGAATCTTTAGACAGATGAACTGCAGTGTGTAGTAAACATTACATAAGACAAAAGACAACATAACTTCTACTTACCATTCTTGTTTATTTCATGCTATAACTAGTAGTAAAGTGGAAGCAATGATCGGTTCACTTGCGCTCCATGCTGCCACTTCAACTGAGATCTGTCACGCCACATTACAGACCATCAAAAATGACATTTATTGTTTGAATTTTGTGATAGAATTGACAGAATTTGAAAGCTTAGACTTGGTTTCTTATCAAAAGTAACAAAGCGCAAGGCTAGTTGTGATTGTTGGTTTTATTCAGGTATTAGGAAAATCATGAAATAAGCTCTGCAAGATATCATCAACGTTCATTGACAATGAATGACTTTAGGTAATTTTGTTGCTGGAAATCACTGTCAGTACTCGTGCCCTAGTACCTGCAGTGCAGCCCAGTGAAACCCACTCCAGACACTTTAGAATCCATATACAGTCTAAAAAAAATCTGTAAAAAATAGGGCACAATGTAATTTATTAAGTTGATGGAATTTTCTGTATTTATTTTTTAAAAGTAACTTTTAAAGGTATTTTTTACCTGTATTTAGAATTTTGCACTTCATTGAGTTGTATTTTAGGGTTAATGGAAATGTCCATAAAATTACTGGATAATGCCCTGGCAATTTTCTGCAGTGTAGCAACATCCTAGCACTATTCACATTATCTTAAAAAAAAGAAAAATACCCCCAATAAAATCCCTTTTTTTTTTACAAATGTGTTTGATGCCCCTAGTGGCATAGAAATTACATATTTCACCATTAAATAGCATTATTTTCTTTTATCTTCAGCCCCATGCCCTCCAATGAATATCCAGTCCAGAATGAACTGTGGCAACAACACCGCGAGTGTGTCCTGGTCCCGTGGCAATGGAGCACTGTCCTATTTGACAACATTGGAATGCTCTAATGGACAGACGTATATGTGCAGGACCAATGAAACAGGATGTGACATCACTAACATGACGTGTGGACAAACTTGCTCGGTTAAGGTAGTGGCAGAGGGACGTTCATGCAACAGCTCTGTAGGCACTGGATCACCCATCATAACAGGTAAGAGAAATAGATGATTAAATCAAACCTTGTTGTATTTAAAATACGATATGAAAATTTGGGGCCAGTAAGATTTTTTTGAAAGAAAATAATACTTTTATTCAGCAAGAATGCATTAAATAAGTGACAGTAAATTAATCAAATTTCATCAAAAATCGTGAAAAAAAAAAAAAAAGTATCACTGTTTCCACAAAAATATTAAAAACTGTTTTTAGCATTGATAATAATAAGAAATGTTTCTTGAGCACAAAATTAGCATATTACAACTATTGCTGAAAATCCAGCTATGCCATCGCAGGAATAAATTGCATTTTAAAATATATTAAAAAAATATGAAATATTATTTTATTTTCAAATTTTTTCACAATATTTTTACAGCATTTCTGATTTAATAAATGCAGCCTTAGTGAGCATAATAAACTTTAAAACCTATGAATGGCACTACAGATATTGAGATATGATATGTTGGTTAATGGGTAGTTAAAGGGATAATTCACTTAATATAACAGCCAACCATATATTAATTTTGTTTTATATAATTTACCCAGCTCCTTGTATACCACCAAACCACATAAAAGTGCCGTAGCAACCATATGGCAACACCCTGTCAACCATCCACCATGTAAAAATACAGTTTTGCAACAGCAGTTTGATGTGTTAGCATTTTTTTATGTTGCAGCACCATGTCAAAATACTGGCATTCAGGCCAAACTGGATTGTCGCACCAACTCAGCACTCGTATCTTGGACACCAGGCAATGGTGCACTAAGTTTCAATGCAACACTGCAGTCTTTCCAGGACGCTCAAAAGCACAGCTGTTTCACCACCGGCTCCTCATGCAACATCACCTCACTGCCGTGTGGTCAGCACTACAACGTCAGTGTTACAGGATACGGCCAGAACTGTTCAACCTGTTCTAAACCCTTGGTCACTCTAGACACAGGTATAACATCGAATAATAATTCAAAGCACAATTAGCTTAGACCCTAATTTGATGCCTTTCTTATGGCATCAAATAATCTTATGTGCTAAAAGTTTGTGCATTACATCATTTGAATCTTTTCTTTCCAGCTCCATGTGTTCCCACTCAAGTCAATGTTTCATTATCCTGTGGGTCTGACACTGCATCTGTTTCCTGGGCAGCATCTAGTGGCCTTGTTTCATACTATATAGTAACAGCAGAAGGTGATAATGGAATTACGCTAACATGCAACTCCAGCAGCACTTCCTGTAACATCAGCAGCCTGGCATGTGGTCAGGCGTACAACGTGTCAGTCACAGCTATGAGCGGCAACTGCACTGGGCAACGTAGCGAAGTGCGTCGTGTCAATTCTGGTAAGTATTTCCCCTACAGTATAAACTTATAATCATTTTGCCATCAAACTAGTGGAGAATTTTGCATACTACAAGTTTGTAGACTTGAACTGCACTATCACTCACCTGCAATGTGGCAGCCAATACAATGTTAGTGTCACCGCTTCTCAAAACTACTGTACTAGCAAACCCAGCATAGAGTTCTCCTTTAATACAGGTTAGGAAGCAGGAATTCTCACAGACTAAAAAAAAAAAATAAAAAATATATATATATATCATTAATCATTAATGATAGTAATGAAACTAGTAATGAAACTTAATGTATGCTCTAAAAATACACTCATATTTAATAATCTGTGTTTCCTTTCACCCTTTTTTCCTGTCACTTTCAGCTCCATGTGTGCCGGTTCTGAATGATGTGGCCCTGAACTGTAGCTCAAAGTCTGCTGTGGTGAACTGGTCTAGTTCAGGATCGAGTCTAGATGTGTTTTCAGTTAGCGCGGTGAGCGCTCAGGGTGAACAGCTGGTCTGTGGTATCTTCAATAATCGCTCTTGTGTGGTGGATGGACTGCAGTGTGGACAGACGTACACGTTCAGTATGAATGCAACTCAAGGCCAATGTACCAGTGCTAGCATCACGCTACAGAGGGAGACAGGTAACAAAGCCTAGTTTGGCCAAACAATGGAAGACACTAAAGAAAAAAGAGAGAATCTTTAGACAGATGAACTGCAGTGTGTAGTAAACATTACATAAGACATAAGATAACATAACTTCTACTTACCATTCTTGTTTATTTCATGCTATAACTAGTAGTAAAGTGGAAGCAATGATCGGTTCACTTGCGCTCCACGCTGCCACTTCAACTGAGACGGCTTCACTGATCTGTCGCGCCACATTACAGACCATCAAAAATTACATTTATTGTTTGAATTTTGTAATAAAATTGACAGAATTTGAAAGCTTAGACTTGGTTTCTTATCAAAAGTAACAAAGCGCAAGGCTAGTTGTGATTGTTGGTTTTATTCAGGTATTAGGAAAATCATGAAATAAGCTCTGCAAGATATCATCAACGTTCATTGACAATGAATGACTTTAGGTAAATTTGTTGCTGGAAATCACTGTCAGTACTCGTGCCCTAGTACCTGCAGTGCAGCCCAGTGAAACCCACTCCAGACACTTTAGAATCCATATACAGTCTAAAAAAATCTGTAAAAAATAGGGCACAATGTAATTTATTAAGTGGATGGAATTTTCTGTATTTAATTCTTAAAAGTAGCTTTTAAAGGTATTTTTTACCTGTATTTTGAATTTTGCACTTCATTGAGTTGTATTTTAGGGTTAATGGAAATGTCCGTAAAATTACTGGATAATGCCCTGGCAATTTTCTGCAGTGTAGCAACATCCTAGCACTATTCACATTATCTTAAAAAAAAGAAAAATACCCCCAATAAAATCCCTTTTTTTTTTTACAAATGTGTTTGATGCCCCTAGTGGCATAGAAATTACATATTTCACCATTAAATAGCATTATTTTCTTTTATCTTCAGCCCCATGCCCTCCACTGAATATCCAGTCCAGAATGAACTGTGGCAACAACACCGCGAGTGTGTCCTGGTCCCGTGGCAATGGAGCACTGTCCTATTTGACAACATTGGAATGCTCTAATGGACAGACGTATATGTGCAGGACCAATGAAACAGGATGTGACATCACTAACATGATGTGTGGACAAACTTGCTCGGTTAAGGTAGTGGCAGAGGGACGTTCATGCAACAGCTCTGTAGGCACTGGATCACCCATCATAACAGGTAAGAGAAATAGATGATTAAATCAAACCTTGTTGTATTTAAAATACAATATAAAAATTTGGGGCCAGTAAGATTTTTTTGAAAGAAAATAATACTTTTATTCAGCAAGAATGCATTAAATAAGTGACAGTAAATGAATCAAATTTCATTAAAAATCCTGAAAAAAAAAAATGTATCACTGTTTCCACAAAAATATTAAAAACTGTTTTTAGCATTGATAATAATAAGAAATGTTTCTTCAGCACAAAATTAGCATATTACAACTATTGCTGAAAATCCAGCTATGCCATCGCAGGAATAAATTACATTTTAAAATATATTTAAAAAAAATATGAAATTTTATTTTATTTTAAATTATTTCACAATATTTTTACAGTATTTCTGATCCAATAAATGCAGCCTTAGTGAGCATAATAAACTTTTCAAAAACATTAAAACCTATGAATGGCACTACAGATATTGAGATATGATATGTTGGTTAATGGGTAGTTAAAGGGATAATTCACTTAATATAACAGCCAACCATATGCTAATTTTGTTTTATATAATTTACCCAGCTCCTTGTGTACCACCAAACCACATAAAAGTGCCGTAGCAACCATATGGCAACACCCTGTCAACCATCCACAATGTAAAAATACAGTTTTGCAACAGCAGTTTGATGTGTTTTCATTTTTTTATGTTGCAGCACCATGTCAAAATACTGGCATTCAGGCAAAACTGGATTGTCGCACCAACTCAGCACTCGTATCTTGGACACCAGGCAATGGTGCACTAAGTTTCAATGCAACACTGCAGTCTTTCCAGGACGCTCAAAAGCACAGCTGTTTCACCACCGGCTCCTCATGCAACATCACCTCACTGCCGTGTGGTCAGCACTACAATGTCAGTGTTACAGGATATGGCCAGAACTGTTCAACCTGTTCTAAACCCTTGGTCACTCTAGACACAGGTATAACATCGAATAATAATTCAAAGCACAATTAGCTTAGACCCTAATTTAATGCCTTTCTTATGGCATTAAATAATCTATTGTGCTAAAAGTTTGTGCATTACATCATTTTAATCTTTTCTTTCCAGCTCCATGTGTTCCCACTCAAGTCAATGTGTCATTATCCTGTGGGTCTGACACTGCGTCTGTTTCCTGGGCAGCATCTAGTGGCCTTGTTTCATACTATATAGTAACAGCAGAAGGTGATAATGGAATTACGCTAACATGCAACTCCAGCAGCACTTCCTGTAACATCAGCGGCCTGGCATGTGGTCAGGCGTACAACGTGTCAGTCACAGCTATGAGCGGCAACTGCACTGGGCAACGTAGCGAAGTGCGTCGTGTCAATTCTGGTAAGTATTTCCTCTACAGTATAACCTTATAATCATTTTGCCATCAAACTAGTGGAGAATTTTGCATACTACAAGTTTGTAGACTTGAACTGCACTATCACTCACCTGCAATGTGGCAGCCAATACAATGTCAGTGTCACCGCTTCTTAAAACAACTGTACTAGCAAATCCAGCATAGAGTTCTCCTTTAATACAGGTTAGGAAGCAGGAATTCTCAGACTAAAATAAAATATATATATATATTAATGATAGTAATGAAACTTAATTTATGCTCTAAAAATACACTCATATTTAATAATCTGTGTTTCATTTCACCCTTTTTTCCTGTCACTTTCAGCTCCATGTGTGCCGGTTCTGAATGATGTGGCCCTGAACTGTAGCTCAAAGTCTGCTGTGGTGAACTGGTCTAGTTCAGGGTCGAGTCTAGATGTGTTTTCAGTTAGCGCGGTGAGCGCTCAGGGTGAACAGCTGGTCTGTGGTATCTTCAATAATCGCTCTTGTGTGGTGGATGGACTGCAGTGTGGACAGACGTACACGTTCAGTATGAATGCAACGCAAGGCCAATGCACCAGTGCTAGCAACACGCTACAGAGGGAGACAGGTAACAAAGACTAGTTTGGCCAAACAATGGATGACACTAAAGAAAAAAGAGAGAATCTTTAGACAGATGAACTGTGTAGTAAACATTACATAAGACAACATACCTTCTACTTACCATTCTTGTTTATTTCATGCTATAACTAGTAGTAAAGTGGAAGCAATGATCGGTTCACTTGCGCTCCACGCTGCCACTTCAACTGAGACGGCTTCACTGATCTGTCAAGTCACATTACAGACCATCAAAAATGACATTTATTGTTTGAATTTTGTGATAGAATTGACAGAATTTGAAAGCTTAGACTTGGTTTCTTATCAAAAGTAACAAAGCGCAAGGCTAGTTGCGATTATTAGTTTTATTCAGGTATCAGGAAAATAATGAAATAAGCTCTGCAAGATATCATCAACTTTCATTGACAATGAATGACTTTAGGTAATTTTGTTGCTGGAAATCACTGTCAGTACTCGTGCCCTAGTACCTGCAGCGCAGCCCAGTGAAACCCACTCCAGACACTTTACATTTACATTTATTCATTTGGCAGATGCTTTTATCCAAAGCGACTTACAAGTGAGGAATACAACAAGCGAGTCGTCATGACGAGGCAAATAGACAAGAAGTGCTCATAATACAAGTTATAGGCAGTGCTCAGATTATCCTAAGCTACAATAGAGAGGGATTAGAGGAAGTGAAAGGATAGGAATAAGAAGTTTTTTTATTTATTTATTTATTTTTTTTTCAAGATGAGGTTAAGTGCTCACGAAAGAGATGGGTTTTCAGCTGTCTTTTGAATATTGCCAGGGATTCCACATTCCGGATGGAGGCAGGAAGATCGTTCCACCAGCAAGGAACAGTGAACGAGAATGTTCTGGAAAGTGATTTCGTGCCTCTCTGTGATGGTACCACAAGCCTTCGCTCCTTTAATGAGCGCAGGTTTCTGATAGGAGTGTAGACTCGTAAGAGTGAGTGGAAGTAGGAGGGTGCTGAGCCTGTGGTAGATCTGTAAGCAAGCGTCAACGCCTTGAATTTGATGCGAGCAGCAAGTGGTAGCCAGTGCAGAGAGATGAAGAGAGGCGTGACGTGGGCTCTTTTGGGCTCGTTGAAGACGAGATGTGCTGCTGCGTTCTGAATCATTTGTAGAGGCTTGATTGTGCATGATGGCAGTCCAGCCAGAAGTGCATTGCCGTAATCAAGCCTAGAAATGACCAGGGCTTGGACCATAAGTTGTGTTGCATGTTCTGTTAGAAAGGGCCTGATTTTCCTGATGAATGCAAATCTGCACTCATCAAATCTGCATGACCGAGCTGTCTTTGCAATGTGGTCTTTGAAGGTCAGTTGATCATCAAGGATTACTCCAAGATTTCTGGCCGAATTTGATGGGGTAATTTAAGATGTACCTAGCTGGATGCTGAAATCGTGATTTAGAGTCGGAATTGCAGGGAAGACGAGAAGCTCAGTCTTAGCCAGGTTGAGCTGTAGATGATGTTCTTTCATCCATGCCGAGATGTCTGCCAGACAGCTTGAGATTCGTGCAGCTACTGTGGGATCATCTGGTTGGAATGAAAGGAAGAGTTGTGTGTCATCAGCATAGCAATGGTAGGAGAAACCATGTGCCTGAATGATGGGACCAAGTGATGTAGTGTAAATGGAGAAGAGGAGGGGTCCAAGAACTGAACCCTGAGGAACACCCATGGTCAGTTGATGAGCTTTGGATACCTCCCCTCTCCAGGCAACCCTGAAAGACCTTCCTGTGAGATAGGATTCAAACCAGAGAAGTGGAGTACCTGTGATGCCCAGTGATGAGAGGGTGGACAGGAGGATCTGATGATTCACCGTGTCAAAGGCAGCAGATAGATCGAGCAGAATGAGAACCGATGATTTGGAATCAGCCTTTGCAATCCGCAGGGATTCAGTGACCGACAGCAGTGCAGTCTTAGTCGAGTGGCCACTCTTGAAACCAGATTGATTGACATCCAATTGGTTGCTCTGTGAGAGGAAAGATGACACCTGGTTGAAAACAACTCGTTCAAGTGTTTTTCCTATGAATGGTAGGAGAGAAACAGGTCTGTAGCTGTCTACAAGAGACGTGTTTAATGTGGGTTTCTTAAGCAGTGGGGTTACCCGAGCCTGCTTGAATGTGTTAGGGAAAGTGCCAGTGTGGAGAGATGTGTTGATGATGTGTGTCAGTGCTGGTAAAAGTATGGGAGCGATGGCTTGTAGAAGGTGTGTGGGGATGGGATCTAGAGGGTAGGTGGTGGGATGGCTGGAGAGGAGAAGTTTGGATACTTCTGTCTCAGTGAGGGGGGAGAATGAAGAGAGGAGGTGTGTGGCTGTGTAAGTGGTTGGTCTGAGTTCCTGTGTGTGCGGAGTGGAGAACTGACTGCTGATGGTAGATGTTTTGTCAGTGAAAAATGTAGCAATATTATCAGCAGTAAGGGATGCGGTGGGTGGTGGTGGAGGGGGGCAGAGGAGAGAGTTGAATGTTTTGAAAAGTGTGCGTGTGTTTGAAGTGCTGTTGATTTTTATTGTGGAAATAGGAGGATTTAGCAGCATGAATTTCAGCAGAAAAGGATGAGAGCAGAGACTGATAGCTACTTAGGTTCCAGATTTTCCAGACTTTAGAATCCATATACAGTCTAAAAAAATCTGTAAAAAATAGGGCACAATGTAATGTATTAAGTTGATGGAATTTTCTGTATTTATTTTTTAAAAGTAGCTTTTAAAGGTATTTTTTACCCGTATTTTGAATTTTGCACTTCATTGCGTTGTATTTTAGGGTTAATGGAAATGTCCGTAAAATTACTGGATAATGTCCTGGTAATTTGCTGCAGTGTAGTAACATCCTAGCACTATTCACATTATCTTAAAAAATAAATACAATAAAATAATAATAATAATAATCTGGAAACACCCCCAATAAAATCCTTTTTTTTTTTTTTTTTTTTACAAATGTGTTTGATGCCCCTAGTGGCATAGAAATTACATATTTCACCATTAAATAGCATTATTTTCTTTTATTTTCAGCCCCATGCCCTCCACTGAATATCCAGTCCAGAATGAACTGTGGCAACAACACAGCGAGTGTGTCCTGGTCCCGTGGCAATGGAGCACTGTCCTATTTGACAACATTGGAATGCTCTAATGGACAGACGTATATGTGCAGGACCAATGAAACAGGATGTGACATCACTAACATGACATGTGGACAAACTTGCTCGGTTAAGGTAGTGGCAGAGGGACGTTCATGCAACAGCTCTGTAGGCACTGGATCACCCATCATAACAGGTAAGAGAAATAGATGATTAAATCAAACCTTGTTGTATTTAAAATACGATATGAAAATTTGGGGCCAGTAAGATTTTTTTGAAAGAAAATAATACTTTTATTCAGCGAGAATGCATTAAATAAATAACAGTAAATTAATCAAATTTCATCAAAAATCCTGAAAAAAAAAAAAAATTATCACTGTTTCCACAAAAATATTAAAAACTGTTTTTAGCATTGATAATAATAAGAAATGTTTCTTCAGCACAAAATTAGCATATTACAACTATTGCTGAAAATCCAGCTATGCCATCGCAGGAATAAATTACATTTTAAAATATATTTAAAAAATATTACATTTTATTTTATTTTAAATTGTTTCACAATATTTCTACAGTATTTCTGATCCAATAAATGCAGCCTTAGTGAGCATAATAAACTTTTCAAAAACATTAAAACCTATGAATGGTAGTATAGTGTAACGAGGTCAGTAGATGTGGGAAGAAGGAGGCGGGAACTGGTGAACATTCAACAAAACTTTAATCTCAAAATAAACAAACAACAAAACGGAAGTAATGCCGGCAGACCCTCGCGGACGTCTGCCGGCCACACAAACATAATAAAACATAAAATAAAGTCCAGGCCTGGTCCTCTCTCGTCCTTCACTGTAGTCGCTCCTCCTTTTATGCCTCCGGAGCTCCTCTCGCCCGCCCTGCTCTTCACATATAGTTATTGAGATATGATATGTTGGTTAATGGGTAGTTAAAGGGATAATTCACTTAACATAGCCAACCATATACTAATTTTGTTTTATATAATTTACCCAGCTCCTTGTGTACCACCAAACCACATAAAAGTGCCGTAGCAACCATATGGCAACACCCTGTCAACCATCCACAATGTAAAAATACAGTTTTGCAACAGCAGTTTGATGTGTTTTCATTTTTTTTATGTTGCAGCACCATGTCCAAATACTGGCATTCAGGCCAAACTGGATTGTCGCACCAACTCAGCACTCGTATCTTGGACACCAGGCAATGGTGCACTAAGTTTCAATGCAACACTGCAGTCTTTCCAGGACGCTCAAAAGCACAGCTGTTTCACCACCGGCTCCTCATGCAACATCACCTCACTGCCGTGTGGTCAGCACTACAATGTCAGTGTTACAGGATACGGCCAGAACTGTTCAACCTGTTCTAAACCCTTGGTCACTCTAGACACAGGTATAACATCGAATAATAATTCAAAGCACAATTAGCTTAGACCCTAATTTGATGCCTTTCTTATGGCATCAAATAATCTAATGTGCTAAAAGTTTGTGCATTACATCATTTGAATCTTTTCTTTCCAGCTCCATGTGTTCCCACTCAAGTCAATGTGTCATTATCCTGTGGGTCTGACACTGCATCTGTTTCCTGGGCAGCATCTAGTGGCCTTGTTTCATACTATATAGTAACAGCAGAAGGTGATAATGGAATTACGCTAACATGCAACTCCAGCAGCACTTCCTGTAACATCAGCGGCCTGGCATGTGGTCAGGCGTACAACGTGTCAGTCACAGCTATGAGCGGCAACTGCACTGGGCAACGTAGCGAAGTGCGTCGTGTCAATTCTGGTAAGTATTTCCTCTACAGTATAACCTTATAATCATTTTGCCATCAAGCTAGTGGAGAATTTTGCATACTAAAAGTTTGTAGACTTGAACTGCACTATCACTCACCTGCAATGTGGCAGCCAATACAATGTCAGTGTCACCGCTTCTCAAAACAACTACTAGCAAACCCAGCATAGAGTTCTCCTTTAATACAGGTTAGGAAGCAGGAATTCTCACAGACTAAAAAAAAATATATATATATATATATATATATATATATATATATTAATGATAGTAATGAAACTTAATGTATGCTCTAAAAATACACTCATATTTAATAATCTGTGTTTCCTTTCACCCTTTTTTCCTGTCACTTTCAGCTCCATGTGTGCCGGTTCTGAATGATGTGGCCCTGAACTGTAGCTCAAAGTCTGCTGTGGTGAACTGGTCTAGTTCAGGGTCGAGTCTAGATGTGTTTTCAGTTAGCGCGGTGAGCGCTCAGGGTGAACAGCTGGTCTGTGGTATCTTCAATAATCGCTCTTGTGTGGTGGATGGACTGCAGTGTGGACAGACGTACACGTTCAGTATGAATGCAACGCAAGGCCAATGCACCAGTGCTAGCAACACGCTACAGAGGGAGACAGGTAACAAAGCCTAGTTTGGCCAAACAATGGATGCCACTAAAGAAAAAAGAGAATCTTTAGACAGATGAACTGCAGTGTGTAGTAAACATTACATAAGACATAAGATAACATAACTTCTACTTACCATTCTTGTTTATTTCATGCTATAACTAGTAGTAAAGTGGAAGCAATGATCGGTTCACTTGCGCTCCACGCTGCCACTTCAACTGAGATCTGTCACGCCACATTACAGACCATCAAAAATGACATTTATTGTTTGAATTTTGTGATAGAATTGACAGAATTTGAAAGCTTAGACTTGGTTTCTTATCAAAAGTAACAAAGCACAAGGCTAGTTGTGATTGTTGGTTTTATTCAGGTATTAGGAAAATCATGAAATAAGCTCTGCAAGATATCATCAACGTTCATTGACAATGAATGACTTTAGGTAATTTTGTTGCTGGAAATCACTGTCAGTACTCGTGCCCTAGTACCTGCAGCGCAGCCCAGTGAAACCCACTCCAGACACTTTAGAATCCATATACAGTCTAAAAAAATCTGTAAAAAATAGGGCACAATGTAATTTATTAAGTGGATGGAATTTTCTGTATTTATTTTTTAAAAGTAACTTTTAAAGGTATTTTTTACCTGTATTTTGAATTTTGCACTTCATTGAGTTGTATTTTAGGGTTAATGGAAATGTCCGTAAAATTACTGGATAATGCCCTGGCAATTTTCTGCAGTGTAGCAACATCCTAGCACTATTCACATTATCTTAAAAAAAAGAAAAATACCCCCAATAAAATCCTTTTTTTTTTTACAAATGTGTTTGATGCACCTAGTGGCATAGAAATTACATATTTCACCATTAAATAGCATTATTTTCTTTTATCTTCAGCCCCATGCCCTCCACTGAATATCCAGTCCAGAATGAACTGTGGCAACAACACCGCGAGTGTGTCCTGGTCCCGTGGCAATGGACCACTGTCCTATTTGACAACATTGGAATGCTCTAATGGACAGACGTATATGTGCAGGACCAATGAAACAGGATGTGACATCACTAACATGACGTGTGGACAAACTTGCTCGGTTAAGGTAGTGGCAGAGGGACGTTCATGCAACAGCTCTGTAGGCACTGGATCACCCATCATAACAGGTAAGAGAAATAGATGATTAAATCAAACCTTGTTGTATTTAAAATACGATATGAAAATTTGGGGCCAGTAAGATTTTTTTGAAAGAAAATAATACTTTTATTCAGCAAGAATGCATTAAATAAGTGATAGTAAATTAATCAAATTTCATCAAAAATCCTGAAAAAAAAAAATGTATCACTGTTTCCACAAAAATATTAAAAACTGTTTTTAGCATTGATAATAATAAGAAATGTTTCTTGAGCACAAAATTAGCATATTAGAACTATTGCTGAAAATCCAGCTATGCCATCGCAGGAATAAATTACATTTTAAAATATATTAAAAAAATATTAAATTTTATTTTATTTTAAATTGTTTCACAATATTTTTACAGTATTTCTGATCCAATAAATGCAGCCTTAGTGAGCATAATAAACTTTTCAAAAACATTAAAACCTATGAATGGTAGTATAGATATTGAGATATGATATGTTGGTTAATGGGTAGTTAAAGGGATAATTCACTTAATATAACAGCCAACCATATACTAATTTTGTTTTATATAATTTACCCAGCTCCTTGTGTACCACCAAACCACATAAAAGTGCCGTAGCAACCATATGGCAACACCCTGTCAACCATCCACAATGTAAAAATACAGTTTTGCAACAGCAGTTTGATGTGTTATCATTTTTTTATGTTGCAGCACCATGTCCAAATACTGGCATTCAGGCCAAACTGGATTGTAGCACCAACTCAGCACTCGTATCTTGGACACCAGGCAATGGTGCACTAAGTTTCAATGCAACACTGCAGTCTTTCCAGGACGCTCAAAAGCACAGCTGTTTCACCACCGGCTCCTCATGCAACATCACCTCACTGCCGTGTGGTCAGCACTACAATGTCAGTGTTACAGGATATGGCCAGAACTGTTCAACCTGTTCTAAACCCTTGGTCACTCTAGACACAGGTATAACATCAAATAATAATTCAATGCACAATTAGCTTAGACCCTAATTTGATGCCTTTCTTATGGCATCAAATAATCTAATGTGCTAAAAGTTTGTGCATTACATCATTTGAATCTTTTCTTTCCAGTTCCATGTGTTCCCACTCAAGTCAATGTGTCATTATCCTGTGGGTCTGACACTGCGTCTGTTTCCTGGGCAGCATCTAGTGGCCTTGTTTCATACTATATAGTAACAGCAGAAGGTGATAATGGAATTACGCTAACATGCAACTCCAGCAGCACTTCCTGTAACATCAGCAGCCTGGCATGTGGTCAGGCGTACAACGTGTCAGTCACACCTATGAGCGGCAACTGCACTGGGCAACGTAGCGAAGTGCGTCGTGTCAATACTGGTAAGTATTTCCTCTACAGTATAATCTTATAATCATTTTGCCATCAAACTAATGGAGAATTTTGCATAATACAAGTTTGTAGACTTGAACTGCACTATCACTCACCTGCAATGTGGCAGCCAATACAATGTCAGTGTCACCGCTTCTCAAAACAACTACTAGCAAACCCAGCATAGAGTTCTCCTTTAATACAGGTTAGGAAGCAGGAATTCTCACAGACTAAAAAATTATATATATAATTAAATATAATTAGTATTTGGAAATTATATATATATATATATATATATATATATATATATATATATATATATATATATATATATAATATATATTAATGATAGTAATGCAACTTAATGTATGCTCTAAAAATACACTCATATTTAATAATCTGTGTTTCCTTTCACCTTTTCCTTTTACCACTGTTTCCACAAAAATATTAAAAACTGTTTTTAGCATTGATAATAATAAGAAATGTTTCTTGAGCACAAAATTAGCATATTAGAACTATTGCTGACAATCCAGCTATGTCATCGCTGTAATAAATTACATTTTAAAATATATAAAAAAATATATATGAAATAGAAAAAAGAAATAGAAAATATTTTTTACACTATTTCTGATCCAATAAATGCAGCCTTAGGGTGCGTTCACACTTGTCATGTTTGGTTCGATTAAAACGAACCCTGGTGCGATTGCTCGGTTAGTGCGGTTCATTTGAACATATGTGAGATCGCTGAAAAGACGGGTCTCGGTCCACTTCCAAATGAACTCTGGTGCGGTTCGAATGATATATGAATGCAACACGGACCAAAGACATGTAACCGAACCAAAAACAGGAAGACGAGACCCTAAAAAGGACAGAATCCTCACGCATGTCGGTTTTTCTTCGCGAGTTTGCCCATCACAGGCATCAGACGCGCGTCTCCACGCAGCAGATCATTTGTGTGTGTGACAGATGGATTCCCGCCGCTGTTTTTACTACTTAACACATTTTATAAGCTCTTCACGAGTTCCCAGCTGGCCAAAATACCATCACATGCAGGCTACGCACCGCTACGCACACACAACGAGCGCATTTAACTCAGAAAACAGCACTGTTTTGGATGTTCGGTAAGTTCCGTCTCAAAATAGGCAATACGTCATAAAACCCGACCAATCACGTTGTGAATGTATCACTATGCCTTAAGGTTCGGTATCTTTTGGTTCGGTGATAAAATTGCCAATGTGAACGCTAACCGGACCAGGACTAAATGTTTTTTTTTCTTCTTTGGTCTGGACCAAATGAACCAAACGAACCAAACTACAAGTGTGAACGCACCTTTAGTGAGCATAATAAACTTTTCAAAAACATTAAAACCTATGAATGGTAGTATATATATTGAGATATGATATGTTGGTAATGGGTAGTTAAAGGGATAATTCACTTAATATAACAGCAAATCATTGTTACGTGCTGTTGTAGAGAGATGAGGCGAGTACGGAGATCCACAATAATAGAGGGTTTATTATTAAGCTCTTTGTGGCATATAAGTGTTTCCCTGAAGTCTTCTGGGTATCCAGATCATTTTCCACCTCGAAATCAAAATAAGAAAATATATTTTGCTTAAGTGAAGTCTACTTTTAGCATTAATAAGGTTTTTGGCCATTTTTGTTTTTACAATAATTTTCAGAGCAATTAAAGGCACAATATTTAGGATTTTTGTATTAAAATATCCAAAAACCACTAGAACAATGTTATATATTTTGTTGACTTGTGTACGTACATTATCCCAAATGTTTCCAAGAATGTTTAAATCCAGAGAAATAAGCAATTTTCAACCAGGACATGGACGTGTCCGACTGTCCGTGCATCGCCTATCAGTGACGTCATACCCTCATTACCCTCAATTTCCGATTTTATTTTGTAGAAACCATGGAAACACCAAAGACACTATAATATTACACGTTTTATTAGACAAGGGAACACTGACTGGTTACATTTATAGACAGGAAATATGTTTAGTCTTATTGTTTAAATCTAGTTTTCTTGATTTTCCAAGTACCATTGTTTTACCATGCCTCAGAAAAAAACTATTTTGTCAAGTAGCTAACATAGCATAATCAGATGCAGCTTTATTTTTAGTAACAGCATAATTCAGCATTTTCTCCATCATAAAATACGTTTATCTCTCATTAGCAATCGCCACAGCGTCCTCGTTCAGCTCCCACAGCACTCGGCCCCTCTCTGCTTCATACTACAGTAACGTTAATAATCTTGTCCATGAACATGAATTCTGCCTGAGTCCTATCCCGATTCTTTTCCACCTGCTGTGAGGTAAAGACGACATATCCCAAGATTCCATGCTCAAACTCTGCGTCATCATCTACGCCTTTGTTTTGAATAGGTGACCTCTAACAGCGAAAATTCTACATCACATTTTCTTGCCTATTTATCGCTAAAATACAATAAAATATTATTTCAAGTATTTTTTACAACATTGTTATATATTTTACTGATTTAATTTTAAAATGTTGTGATACAGTAAGAGTAACTATATATATAGAAAATCTGTTGAGAATAATTACGGGAATGAGAATTTTGACAGAAAATGCAATTAATTGTCATGAAAATAATGCCACAATGCAAAAAGTCTTAAATATAAACTTTAAAGTCATTATATAAAATATGATTTCTTATCTCTGTGGAAAAATGTGACCAGGAAATTAAATTAATTAAACAGGCTACTGTACCTTTAAGACTTGTAAATGAATAGGAACACTAACTTGCTGTAGCATTGCTGAATAGCATGTGCAGTGCTTCATTGGTTTACCTTATATTGTTTTTCTGCTGAAATAGTTGGTACTGCCCTTCAATAACAGCTTTTCTCCTTCTCTCTTTTCTCAGCTCCATGTCCACCTCAGAACGTATCTGCCAACATGCAGTGCGAGTCAGGGTCTGTGCAGGTGAGCTGGAGTCCAGAAGTGGATGCCAGCCAGTTCAGAGTGGAAATGCAGTCCCAGATCACTGATGTGATCTTCTCCTGTAACAGCACAAACACACAGTGCTCCATTGCAAATCTGCCCTGTGGAGAGAGCTTCAACATCAGTGTGGTGGCACTGAGGGGCAGCTGTCAGAGTCAACCAAGCAGTGGTCTCAACATTGTCTCAGGTTGGACACAAGAATGCTCTCTCAAACAAATAGATGGATGGATAGATTACATTTAAATATCCATACTTTCCTTATGCACTTTATGATCTCTTCTCTCTACAGCTCCATGTACCCCACAGGGGGTCAACGGTACTGTGGACTGTGTCACTAACTCCGCGTGGGTCACATGGGATGTGGATAAGGGTGCAGAGTCTTACACGGTGCTGGCTGTTGGGGACGACGGTCAAAATGTCACATGTTCCAGCCCAAACTCCACCTGTTATGTGCCTGACCTGGGTTGTGGAAAGAGCTACACCTTCCAAGTCACTGCTTCAAATGCTGCCTGCCTGAGCCCACCCAGCAACAGCTTCCAGCTAGAGACAGGTAAGTACTCCCGAGAGCTTTAGCCCTCTAATTTGAAACCCTGGGTCTCTCAGTCTTACAGTACGTTACCTCTCTCTCCAGCACCTTGTACCTTGTCATCCATCGTGGTGGTGGCTGAATGCCAAAGTTCTGTTATCATGGTACAGTGGCAGAGGGCAAAAAATGGGAAATCCCTCTACATTGCCACAGCAGAGGATCAAGACCATGTCTTCATTTCCTGCAATAGCTCCGCCTCTTCCTGCAACCTTACCAATGTGCAGTGCGGCAAAGAGTACACTATCAGTGTGGCTGCTTCAGCCAACAAATGCGGCAGCCTTCGCAGTCCAACCTACAAGATCAGAACTGGTACAACCTTCAATATTGTTATTCCCACCTAATAAAACATGACAGATTATGTTAAAAAGCCATTAGTAATCAATAACTGTTCATAAGCAAATTGCGTTGTATATTCAAATAGTTAAGGCCACCATTATTATTGCTCCAACTTGAGGTTAGGGATTTGAGCTTTAAAGAGACCTGAGTCTTATCTAGGGACCAGAATATTACGGACACCTAGGAATGGGCTCTTTACCTAACCAGTGTACATCCACCCAAAACAGAAATCACATAATAAAGTGCTAACAACCACTTGGTACACCATAACATCTGCATTGTGGGACTTTTCTAGTTAAATAATTGCAACCTCACTTTTTAGACCAGGGTAGGGTTGCACCAGCCACTCGTAAGTTCTTACTTAAATTTGTCCAAACTTACTTAAAAAAAGTCCACACTAGAGCGTTAGTTACTACTACTAGCTAGTTTGTAACTAACTTTGTTTATTCTTTTGCACTATTTGTTCTTAAGGAAGAACTTGGCTAGTGGGTTGTAAGCTCTCCGTAAAGTAATACATAGTCGCATAATATGACATTTACCCTCAACGAACTAATAGCAGCCTTCTACGGAGCCCCGGACATGACATGCAGGAAAAAAATAGTAGGCTAAATTGTGCGCAAGATTTATTAAATCAAGGGAACTAATTAGTAAATCGTGCGCGCAATTTTTTTTTTTCTTGCATGTCATGTACGGGGCTCCATAGCCTTCAAATATGTTAACAAAAATTGTTTTAATGCTTCTGAATTTCAGTTCATCCTTCATTCAGTCACTCAGATAAAACAAGAGCTTATTGATGCAGTTCAGTCAGCCTGCTATTTTATTCCAACTGCTACTCCTGATAGGAGGCGTCCGTAAATATTTAGAGTTACACTTCAATTAAGTTTAATGGTGCAACGCAAAAATACTTAGTAGTGCATAAGTTGTAACAGTGCCCATTTACATCAAAACTAGGCTAAGTTTTAACTTGCACACAGATGGTGCAACCGGCCTCAGGGGTGTCAAATCCTGTTCCAGGAGAACAACCTTTCCATAGAGTTTAGTTCTTGTCTGCTACAGCACAATTGTATAGAAGTTTCTAGTAATCCTGAAGACAATCATGAACAAGTTAAGGTTGGAGCTAAACTCTGCAGGAAGGTGGCTCTCCGAGAGGATTGGACACCCTTGATCCATAGATATATACCAGTTTTACATGTGATTTCATTGTATCAGTATTCAGGCTGTTTTGATTTCTTCCTTTGATTCTCTGCAGCACCCTGTCAACCCTCACAAGTACAGGCCTTTAGAGACTGTCAATCAAAGGCTGTGTTTGTGTCATGGGACCCATCATATGTGGCACAGTCATACCTGCTTACTGCAGTCAGCAGAGATGGAGACTTAAAGACATGCAATACCTCGTACAACAACTGCACACTAACTGATCTGCACTGCAGCAACACCTACAATGTGTCAGTTTTAGCAAGTAACGAGAACTGTACCAGTCTGCCTAGTACTAATGTGACTTTCAAAACAGGTAAGAGTGACAAAACTTCTTTAAATTCTGTGACCAAGATTTTTACATTGTATAAACTTTCATTGCAATGTCTTTATTTTGCAGCACCATGTAAGCCAGCCAATGTAACTGCAAACATTCTGTGCGGGAACAGTAGTGCTTCCTTGTCATGGGTGGGGAGTACAGGGGCAGTGGCCTACATGGGAATTGCTCAGTCAGAAAACGGCACAACGGTCTATTGCCAGAACACAGAGCCTTCCTGTACTCTGGTGGGTTTAGTGTGCGGGACTGTGTACAATTTCACAGTGCAGGCAACAGATGGCACCTGCAACAGTTCCTTGAGCGAACCTCTAATTGAGGGAGCAGGTACAACAATCATCAGTCATTGTCACTTCACAATCATCTGATTTCTTTGAACTGATTTGCTAGTATTCGAGATGTACCCTAAGGGTGTTTTGTACTAGTGCTTTTAGAGTAGACTTGAATCTGTGTGACATCAACGTTCGGTTCTTTTGGTTAGAATGTTTTCTGTACTTGTCCACCAAAATAACCACACCCGAATTTGCTTGAAAATGGAGGTCCGGGGTACAGTTCAAGTCCACTTTCTCCTTTCGTTTCCTAGAATGGTTAGCAGTAACTTACTGTAATGTTAAATTTGGGTTCAGACCAAATGTGAAAGCCCAACAAGTGCACCAAATCATGGAGTATGTAGTACAGGCAAATCCATTGTGAAAGCAGATACTAACATTTTTCTTCCATTTCTTTTGGATCCCCATTGGGAAAACAGGTTTTAAGTCTTGTTGTCCATCTCTTTCCCTCAGCTCCCTGTCCTCCAGCTGGGTTGAGGGTTGTCCCTCGTACGGTAGTGAATGACACTCAGATCTTGAGGGCATCCTGGTCTACTGTGAGTTGTCCCAATTCTGAGTATCTACTGGGTCTCAAGGGCAACATTCAGGGCAACAGCCAGGCACTCTTTGACCTCGCCTCCTATTGGACAAGTCGCACGTTCTTTGAGATACCCCTCCCTTGTGGCTCATCCTACAGCGCAACCATCAGGGCGAGGAACTCTGCCGCTTCAAGTGTCGAGTCTGCTGCTGTCACTGGAATCACAGGTGCACAATGTTCAATCATCATAGCACTACCTTCTTACCTACTTACATGGGAAATGAAGATGCTTTAAGTGCAAAACTCATCTGTTCATTTGTTTCTGTCCCCCAGTACCTTGTGCCCCTCTAAACGTGACATTCTCTGCATCATTGGCAAAAGTGGCATGGAATGAGTCTGTATTTGCTACAAACTACACCGTATATGGGGTCACTTCCTCTAGTAGAACAACACTCTGCAAGACCTCACAGCTTCTCTGCTCCATCACCAATTTCAGCAGCGGTCACATTGTCGTAACAGCCCGCAATGCTGCCGGAGAGAGTGAAGACTCAGTGTCTGTTTTAGGTAAGAAGGGGATTTTAGACAATAAGACTAAAAAGCAAACAAGTAATGAAGGATCAGAAAAGCAGAAACATTGGGTTGTCAAAATTTATCTTGCTTTGGTGAAAAGTCTTGTAACCTTTGACCATGTCCATCCATTGGCAGTGACAGCCGTTGGCAGGAGGTGAGACCTGGCTCGAAATCAGAAAGGTGAGTTGATGCTCATGAACAGCAGAAAATTTAAGAACAATTCAAGAAATTTTCTTATTTCTCAAAATGGAGTAATAGGCCTTAGTTAGGGTAAATGGCATATTGATCATAACACAAAAGAAAATGAGGCCATGAGAGGATACGTACAGTCTGGTGTTGATCAAGTTGATAAAACATGGAACATCTCTTCCAGTGGACACTATGCTTATATAAAAAAGTAAAATTCTGTACTTCTATACCTCAGTCTCTTTTCACATGCATTTAAGTGATTATATGATAACTGTTTGCATTTAAAGATTCATCCACAACAGCTTCTTTGCTTAACATTTCAATTTTTAAACGACTTAAAAAGCCTTCTAGTATTAACCCTTGATTCTGTCCACATTAGGCCTGCCCAGCCCTGAGTGAATACATCTCGTCGCACTCAAACTATTGCCTTTGGGAATTCCTGTACTTACCTAAGAATTCTTGAAACTCTGTGATACTTCACTTTTGCATGTTACATATATTCCGGTTCAAGGTTCATTTTTTTTCCACAATATTTATGGGTGGAATAGATTGACTGGGGAAGAGATAAACATTATTTCTTTAAAAATGTTTTCCAAAATCTGTTTTTTGTTTTCTGGCTTAAGGATTTACTTTTATGCAATGTCAAATATTTTTATCCCTGTTTTGTATATGAGTAGTCATTAAATACAAAGAGCATTTCTCCATGTGATCAGTCTTATAAATTATGACATGTAAAACGCATGTAAAATAAATTAACCATACACAAAACACTTGCTGTTCCAATAAAATATGTTCTTACAATGAACTGACAAGGACACAACAGTGACCTATCCCGAACAAAAAAGCATGGCAAACTGCTGTATTAAACATCTGAATGAACTACTTATCCCATTATCCAATGTAAGTGACCTAATGGAATCAGAAATAATGGTTCATTATAAAACTATTGACTTAATACATGTACAAGTATTGAGATTCATAGGAATTGGCATCTAGTACAACTACTGATTTTCTCACTTTCGCAGTAATAGCAACTTCTCAGATCTCTCATTATAGGTAGGACTGTACTGCACATGGAAAACAATCACTTTTAAAAATAAAGTTGAAATCACACAGCAGAAGCAGGTCTTAATTTAACAACCCGAAAGCTCACAGAGGGTTTGTCTTGAAAGGTTTACACATTAGCGCAAACTCTCTATAATGAAAGACATTTTTACTTACAGACTTAGACTTGTTTGCTAAACAATTACATAAACAAAACTGAGCAATTCTGTTCAATACAAGAATTTTATTAGAAAACGAGATGCAACAGAGCAATGAATTAAACAGCATAATGTCAGCACAGCTTTCAGCAGCCTGTGCACAAACTCAACTCTGTGGTCACTCAGTTGAAATTTAAAACATTCTCTGAGCTCTATGTACAAAGCCATTTGTGAGAATCTTGAAAACAAATTGGGGGAAAAAATGGATTTAAAAAAGGATTTTAAAATGCCATTTTCAGTCCGAACATCAGTAATGGGCAACTGAGAGGAAATGGCATTTTTAATATCTATACAAATGGTGGACAATAGTGCAGAAAAAATAAGATTACAAAAAAAAAAAAAATATCCAGGCTTTTCCATTTGTTTACTTCAACACAAGTGGCGCACAAGAGGATTATAGATAAGGACATGAAGTAATAAGAGAGGGACCGGAATAAAGGTGCAGAGGAAATCTGAGAGAGGAGAGATAGACTTGGATCAGGGAGACTCCGCTCGAACATTGTTTCTTTCACCTGGTTCAGGACTGTGGCGATCTTGTTTTACATGTTCTCGTCCATTGCTGGATTCTCTACGGTGTGGGCGCTCTTTGCTGCGACTGCGCTTGTGTGACCGTTCCTTACTATGGCTGCGTTCCCGCTTCCTGTTCTTCTCCTCCCCGGCTTCCTGCCTGCTCCTGCTGCCTGAGCGAGAGCGTTTCTTGCTAGATCGCTCGGTTTTGTGTTTCCTGTCTCTGCTTCTGCTCCTTGAGCGCTTACTCCTCTTTTCCTCCCTGTGCTTTCTATCCTCCTTATCTTCTTTGTGCCTCCTCTCTTCTCCCTCTCCCTTACTTCTCTTGTCTTTTGACCTCTCCCGATCTTTATGATGATCTCTGTCTTTCCTGCGACTACGCTCTCTCTCGCTCTCTGCCTCCCTCTCTTTATCTCGTTCTTTCCTCTCATTCCGCTTCTCCCGGCTGGCACTGTGACTCCGGCGTCGTTCCCTGCTACGGCTGCGTCGGCGTTCTGTGGTTCGGTCTGGTGTTCTGGAACGTCGTCTATCTCGGTCTCTCTCCCTGTCTCTCTCTCGGTCCCTGTCTCTATCCCGGTCCTTTCCCTCCCTTTCTTTGCGCTGGCGATCTCGTTCTCTCTCCAGTTCACGGTCGAAGCTTGCGCCATGTCTTTCTTTGTGATGGCTGCGACTCCGGGAACGATTTTGGGATCTCCTGGGACTCGGACTTCTCTTAGGTGTTCTGAACACACACACACACACACACAAAAACACAAATCATTGATCACAGAAAATGCACAAGATACCTTGTCTAATAGGAGAGAGTGGGGTAATTTTGAAATGGCAATAGTATTTCTTACATTATAACATTACAAGATATGAAAGACAGAATCTGCTGTAGCCAAGTGTAACTCATAGCAGAAATTAATTTATGCATTTCAAAAGAAACAACTGTATAAAGAGTAGGGCTGGGCGATATGGCAAAAAATGATAAAATTTCATATCAGTTGATATCGATAATTATCACAAATGTCAAATCTTTATTTCTTTCAAGTTTAAAGGAAGATGTTTGCTCCCATGTGAAAGTTGTAGAAACCAGACTGTTAAATGTGGTTTTAAACTACTTTGTCAGAACATGACAAACACTTCACGTTTTTGAAAATATATATCTTAAAAGAACAAAATCTTTCTTATATTAAAAAAGTTTCTGCATGTGCTAACAGTTTATATCGTTTCAAGTCGTGTTGCTCAGCATTTCTCCTGTTTGTCAGCGCCATTACATCTGGCTTTAAACTTTAAAATCACTAGGACATGTGTGTTCTTCGCTGAATTCAAGCTTTTTTTCAAGGTTCAAATGAGTAGCACTGTTTCCGCTTTAAAAGCATAAACGTTATATCGAATTCAAGGAAAATTATATTGAGATGATAGTCATTATCGTTTTATCGCCCAGCCCTACTAAAGGGTGAACAAAATTTTGGGCTAATGTTTAAAATGATGTCAACTCAAATGATATTGAAGACTAGTAATAACTGTCTATAATATTTCTTTTGAACAAAAAAAATAAAAAGCTTCAGTGGTAAAAAGTAGCGTTACGCATCTGCGCCAAAATTACTGGTATCATTGGGACAAATTGCCCTTTACAAACTTCTATGCCAAGGCGTGTCTCAAAGCTTTAAACCATTGAAAATTGTTGGCGATCAAAAATTAGACAAAACTTGCATCCTTGCTGATCTGGTTAGCCAAATAATCTCAGCCCACCCACACACAACGGCTGTACCTGGAACGGCGCCTATCTCCATGCCTTGTTGAATCGGTTGCCGTCGCCGCCTCCTCCTCCTCCTGCTCATCTCTTTGCGGGGGTTTACGTGGTCGGCTCTTCATGTGCTGGTCGATTGCCTTCTGCACAGGAACAGGTATTCGTGGGAACAATGTTGAGAACCATTCCAGCTTGGTCAAGAAGGAGCGGAGCATCTCTCCAACAGTCATTACACATCCTCCTCCAGCCTTCACGTCCAACTCCTGATCACAAGTGATAAGAGAAAAACTATTAACACCCCAAACACACTTAAGACATGCACTTTTCGCATGGCCTATGGTAACAACACTAATGATTAGACCCCTAAAGCCATTACACTGTAAACTGTCCTGTATAAAATGCTTTATTTGTGATGACCAAATACTGAGTCTTCACCTCTGCTCTCAGCTGACTTAATATTCAGTATTTAAAAGGTGCACCAATTTTATTTGTTGTTTCACTGACTGACATTTTGGACTTTATAATAGCAAATTAACAGCATAGATAATGCCACTGTATAAATAACTTATTTACTAGTATATAAATCTTGTCATGTAATGGCCGATCCTGTTTATATAGAATAAAAAGGCATTTTCTAGCCTGCTGGTCTGAAGTCAATTTTAAATGGCAAATGGACTATTTCATAATGGAATTTTATTGCACCTTAGCGGTACCATTTAGAATTGACAGGGACTAATTACATTGCTATTTTTTTTATTTTTTTCAAAGAAAATATAGTTTATTATATTAATACTTCAATAGTTAAAACAACTGCATAATAATTAGCTTCCACAATGTCTCTTACTATGCACTGACTCAAAATAGGTGCGATGCTGAGGAGGTCGCAGGTCAGCTGACATTTATGATGCACCGGTGAGTGTGAAGGGGTGGAGTGGGTAGGTGAGCTTTTCTAACTGCACTCACGAACGCCAGCCAAGAGTGTGGAGCACACCCTATATCCAATCCACCCGCATCACAAGGGCCATCTGGGAGAGAGAACAGGGCAGTCAGCCAGAGAGACACATAACCACCATCATGTTGGCAGCAATGTCTGCTCAATGCGAATAAGATCTCCTTTTCTGGGCTATTTTTAAAATAGATAATATTACTTTAACAGGTGAGTGTGTGTGTGCAGGTGCATAAGAGATGAACCAGCACCCATTAATAGATATCTGAGATTTACAATCTCTATAAAATAAATAAAAAAATGTCTAATAAAAATGTCCGTGAATCATTGAGACATACTGCCATTATCTGAATATTGCAACCAATCAATGAATTCACATTTAACCACAAAGGAACCACCTTCACATCTAGCTCAAAGGGCCAGAGTTTGTTTGTGATTTGTGCTGCTGCCACCACAAATACAACTGCAGCTGCAACTGTGTATCTTATAGGGAACATTAAGCCAAATGAGGTCAAAAGGTTGAAGGACAGCAATGTGCATCACAATCAGCATTTGGCCTAAAGTTTTCTGATTACAGCTGTGTACATTAGAATAAGAGAGTTTAAGGCATTACCCGTGGTGACATACCTCCTCGTCGTCAAGGAACTCATCATACCAGTCAATCAAGTCAGGAGGAGGTTGAGTATACCTATAATACACATATGACATGATAAGTGTATATTCATTGGCATGGTCAAACCAAAAAATACACACCATCCAAACTAACAATGTACCATGCCCTAAAATATCTTATATAGAAGTCAAAATCTGCTAAGGGGTAATAATGTAACAGTTTTAAAAAGTGTTTTTTTTTTTTTTTTACCATTATTTACAACAGCAACAACGACAACAAAAACAACTTGTGCATCAAAACCACTCCTTTCCTAGCAAGTCAATAAATTTGCGACAAAATTTTGACAAGCCAAACATGTCAGTCTCTGAGTAACGTGATTTATTTAAGCCACAAAATGAACCCGAACTACCCAAAAGGCATTTCAAACGTCTCCAGCTTGTTTTAGAATTACCTAAAAATCAAAGTTCACCACTTTTGCACGTTATCATGTCTGTCAAAAACTTAGGCTGGCTGTCGGTTGGAATATTAGAACTAAAAACTCTGACATCAAACACTCATGGGCATCAATCACTTTACTGAATACTTGCCAGCTAAGAAATAAATAATTATTACCTTCCGATCCCATCTGTTTTCAAATCCACATCATTTGAATATCACAACATCGATGTCTGTCAAAAAAATAACGTGCACAATACACGTTAGTATTTACGAGAAGCAGAGGTCCAGCGAGTACACGCATTTTCTGGAAAACTCACACTACCAGATGTTTTAAATCCGCTTTCCGAAAAGAGGGTGAAAGATGCCATTTGTCAGAGATGATAACGTGCATAATACATAACGCATGCGAGTATAAATTTGTTCCACACTCGCTAAAATTCAATCATGATCAGAGAACTGAGTGAAATACTTCAAACTGCATGCTAAAGTAAATATTTTCAGTAATTTTCTATTCTTGACCGATCTTTTTTCTTCTCCACAATTTTGGCAATAGATGAACTGTTAAATGAGTGATCTTGAGATGAGTCCCTGTAGTCGTCCAATTTGACTCAAATGCTGATGGAATATATATTATAAACTTGACGGTTGATTTTTTTTTTTTAAATGTAGTTTTAATACTATCTTCTCAGTTGTTTAAAAGTTTAAGGCAATTATCAAAGCTTGATTAAATGTTTAATTTTCCAATAAGAGATACATTTTTACATGATTTGTTATATTTAATACCCCTTAGCAGATTCTGAGTCAGAATTTTGAGTTCTTCTGCTCTACATTTTCCTTAGCAAAGGCAATGCTAGAATTTGATTATTTAAAAAAAGTTTACCCATATGAACCTCCATGCCAGTGTTAATGAGTGAAAATAAATTACTGAAAGTAAGTAACTCAGTTAATGTTAAACATCTGAGGTGGATCTGACTCATACCTGATGTACATGAAGCCCAGTGCCCTGATATAGGGCGAATCTGTGTGAGTGATGAGACCCATCACTTGTTTGCGGGTCAGTTTCAGTGTAAATAGTTTATACAGCAAACAAAAAGCAGTGGACACGATCCCTCCCGTCCCGACTCCACGAACCTGCAGGACAAACCATGAAATTTAAAGCTAGATTTATTTTTAGCTTGAGTGAATCTCTCCCTTGATTTAATCAAAGTGACGAAGATGACGGGAGGATGAAGTTGAGGAGGTCTCTAGGCACGTACTTCTACTTACCCCTCCGCACATTCCCGTCTGCCCCGCAGTCTTCCTGCTGCCTTTTTCCCATGGCTCCACGTGGGTGACCTGAGAAAAATATTTAAATGAGATTTACCATTTAAATGTATTCAAACCTGGCAATAAATTGGATAAAACTATATTATATAACTCAACAAATCACCACTGTTCTAAACAGTCACCACAGTCTCAACATCAACCTAACCACACTTGTTTTTCAAAATTACAATATCTAAATGAAGCTAATCAGATTACCCTTTACAAACACTTTCACTTTTACCTATGGCTAATACTTAAAAATTATAATAGTGGAAAATCATTTTAATGGAAAATTCAAATATTCTTAGAATATTTCTCATTTTATTTGTTGTTGTAACAGTACTGGCTAATACAAAGTTACCATAGTTTTAGTAGTAAAAATAAAAGGCCGTTCATACCAAGGATGATAGAGGAACGATATCATTGAAATCACTTTCATAACTATTTTCTTCTCAGCTGATGGAAGATAAAACATTGACAGCCAATCAGAATCTACCCAAGTTTAAAGGGATAATTCACCCAAAAATGAAAATTCTGTCATAATTTTCTCACCTTCAAGTTGTCCGAAACCTGTATTAATTTCTTTCTTCTGTTGAACACAAAAGATATTTTGAAGAATATGGGTAACCTAACAGTTGATGGACACTACTGACTTCAATAGTATGGAGGGGAAAAAAAAAATACTATGCAAGTCAATGGGGTCCATCATTTGGTTACCCATGTTCTTCAAAATATCTTCTTTTGGATTATGAATTTGTGGTTACGTGTTTCAAAACCGAAAGTAAGTTACGGTTTACAAATCTGAGCGCACGGATTGGAAATTCGTGGGTATGGTTTATTAATTCATGGGCGCGATTTGATAAACCGAGGCAACAATTAAATAATCTGAGTACGGTTTATAACCTGAGGGGACGAATTGCAAAACTGTGGCCACAGATTTGCGGGTCTTGTTTTATTCTCCTACAGGTGACTATCTTCGTACTTTTCCATACAGCTAAAGTAAACGGTGACTAAAGCGGTCAATAATATGTCTATATTCACCTTATGTATTCTTCTTAAAGAAAGTCAGTGATGCGGGTTTGGAATATTTGTTTAATGACAGAAAATTAATTTGAGTAAACCACTTATGTAGCTACATTTGAACTAGTTAGCATATTAGCCTGCATGGCCTAACACGGTCTACTGTAGCTCACATATCAATAAACAAAGCAAAAGTCTTGTATTTCAAGCATATTTAAGCCTAAAAGAAAATTAACAACCAAAAAGTCATACTGAAAGCATCAACGATATGAATAAAAGAAAAAAGAAAACCGCGGGCTTCACGTGCATCGGCCCGGACTTATTTCACCACCTTGAAGTAGATCTCGTCAACCACCTCGTGGTACGTCTTGAGCTCGTACAGTTGGACCTTGAAGTAGGGAGACGACAGGACGTTCGTCAGGATCATCGGGTTGAGGTTCATAGTTTTCTCGTTGCCCCATAACGGCAAAACGTTGCCGTGTTTCCCGCCGGCCGGTTTGCTCACGGCCTGCTGCTGTTGTTGCTGCTGACTAACCGCCATGGCAGTTCCTTCACAACGCCATTAAAATACAAAACCAAAGAAAATGACCGTTCCTCCTAACGAATACAGCGGCAACTCGTCCGACGAGGCGCGCGAGTGGCAGACCGACGTCTCTTAATTCATTCGATTTGTTTTTTAGATAGTTTTTGACAATTATTCTCTGTGATGTTAGAAGACGCACGCGAAGCGCTCGGTTACGCCGAGTTGTGGGAACAAGATGGCGCGCGAAAGAGGGGCGGCGGAAAGGGAAGCAAGGATTGGGGTTGCCAAGTGTGTCACAGTGAAATACTCCCCACCAAAAGGAAGTACACTACAAATCATATATTATTCCATCTGTTTAAAACCATTGATTAAATATCCATGTAGTACAACGTGAAAATAAAATGGTTCGTCCACAGAGGGGAGAAAAAGTTAACTGCATTTCCCAGGAAGACGTTTTACAAAAGACTTGGCAACACGATCTTCCAGCAACCAGCGTAGTTTAACTGTAGATGTCTTGCCGAGTCCATCTGATAATAAATATTAAGGCACTTCTGTTTTTCTATATAATATTGGTGTTGTGCGACAGTAATGCTCTAAGTTATATTTTCTTCCCCATTAAGGTTAGCCTAAGACTCGTGTACAGTACAGTACTTCTACTGCATGTTTATGATATATCTTTATTATGTGACATGGATTTTAAGTTGATGTAATAAATAATAGTGAATTGTACATAAAAAAAACAAAAAAAAAACATAATGTGCAAAAAGACAACTGCCAAGCAAATCAGCAATATGACAACAAATCAAAACTACATAAACAAATACTTTGTTTATATGTTTTATTTTTTTAACATTTATGTTATGCTCTAATGCATTCATAAAATGCAACATTACATTCTGAATTTTGACTGACATTTTTTGCTGCCATTTAATTACATAATTTGCTTTTATGCAAAAAAACAAACAAACAAACAAACAAAAAACAGGTACATTTCGAGAAAGACATTCTTGGCAGTCTGGCACTGTACTTTCTTAGATTTCAATAGGCAGTGTTCAAGAAGTATTAAACAGTATTTAAGAAATATACTTATATATAGGTAAATATACCTATATGTAAATTTATATATTTACCTATAATAAACCTATATAGGTATATACTTTATGACCTTTATGATTTGAAATATCAGATATATCATAAGTCTTTCTTTCTTTTCTTTTTTATACTACTTTAACTTTTTTGTTACATCTGAAAAACCAGAACACATAAATTAAATCCATGTTTTCTTTATATACAACTATCTAAAAATGTACAGATCTATAATCTACAATATGAAATCTGATAAACAACCCTGTTTATTAGCCTTAATGTTATTTCAAACAAATTCTTGCAATAATAAACTATAAAATCTCCCAAATTTTTCAAACCGTTTTAAACAAACAAAAAGGACCCTGAATCCTGGTTCAGGTCTTCTGTATCTCTCATTAACAGAAATGGAATGCCTGTAAAACTAATTTGGATTATGCCATTTTAACAGAGGCTTCTCATTTCAAATGACTTGAAAAACAGTCCAGCAGTCCAGTTACTTCTACCAGGTGTTGAACCAATAGCCACCTACAGCTCAGACCACCTCGCTGTCCTCTGTCTACTGTATAGTCACAAAAAGGCTTTTATCAGAAATATGATTTCAAGTTTCAAGTCTACTTGAAATATGCAGTATAAATATACTTATAATATGATTTTTGAACAGATTATTATTATTTTTTTTAAATTAGCAGCATCCGTTTAAAGAAACACCGGACAGTCTAAAGTGCATCAATCCATGTCAATGAATTAAAAAAAAAAAAAAAAAGAAGTTTATATAAAATAGACCTTAAAAACTACTACATGCCTTTTTGGTTCGATTATACCAGTGGTTCCAAGCGACCATTTTCAAAATGACTGTGAGAACTATAACCATGTATTTTTGGTAAAAGTGTACCAATCCAAGCTTTTGTCTGTCACCAGAGCTTGACCAGTAGGGGGAGCAGTGATGTCACAAATTCCTAGAGCCCATGAATGTGTCAGGAGCCCAGTATAGAACTGCTGCTTATGATCGAAGACAACTGCTGTCCCCTTCTTTGACACAGAATATTACATCACCTTCCCCCATGGACATTCAGTCTAGCGTTTTATAACCACCTGTTCAAAAGCTCCAGCACCAACCCTGAATGACAGAAAGAGAGAGATACACATTATATTAAATTACCACAGTCTGCAATTTGATATTTTCAGAGCTCATGCAAAATAATATCACTCAATAATCTGCTTCTTATAATGCAAACACAATGACCATGTATCACACAAGGACAGCATAAGCAGAGGATGACAGTTGCTGTGGTGACCTTGCGGCAGGGATGTTACATAATATATTTCACCTGGTGTGCTGAGAGCCCAGTGCAGTGCTTCCTCCTGGCCCAACAAACAGCCGCAGACCCTCCTCTGCAACACACATACACACAAATATTTAGACTTTATTTATTTTTTATAAAATAATATCAACTGGTGAACAATAAAATGGGCAAAAATATCTGTTATATTTACACTGAAGAACAGTGTCATTTTTTACCACCCAGATAGCCCTAGCAACCACATAGCAATGTCCTAACATTACAACATCAACTTTTGCATAAACAAAACAACATTTATGTTACAAATAAATGCAGCCTTTTAGAACATAAGAAACTTCTTTCAAAAACATTGATATATATATATATATATATATATATATATATATATATATATATATATATATATATATATATACATATACATACACACACAGTATCTCACAAGTGAGTACACCCCTCACATTTTTGTAAATATTTTATTATATATTTTCATGTGACTACACTGAAGAAATGACACTTTGCTACAATGTAAAGAAGTGAGTGTACAGCTTGTATAACAATGTAAATTTGCTGTCCCCTGAAAATAACTCAACACACAGCCATTAATGTGTAAAACGCTGGCCACAAAAGTGAGTACACCCCTCAGTAAAAATACATATATGCTTGTGGTTTCAGCATATTTACACTGTTACACAAGCTGTACACTCACTACTTTACTTTGTAGAAAAAGTGTCATTTCTTCAGTGTTGTCACATGAAAAGATAAAATATTTACAAAAATGTGAGGGGTGTACTCACTTCTGTGAGATACATACATACATACATATATATATATAGCTCTTGTGGTTTCAGGGAAAAGATCTTGTGGCAGCTGCAAGTTTAAAGTTGCAGTCACTGTGGTCTATCCATGAGTCAGAGAGAAAAGAGGGGAAATTCTTCTGTTTGTTTGAGACTGTAGTAACCATAGTAAACATTCATTTTATAAAGCCACAATGTGGTGCATATTAGTGCAACTGTGCGTCTGCGGTAAAACACAACTCAGAATTTCCTTGTCTTGAGTCTGAATGCAGTTTGCATCAACTACGGGACAGTGGAACACTGTGTGTTGTGATGTAAAGCTCTGCGAGAGCTGGTCGTATACACGTTTTCGTGTGTGTGCTTCCACTGTTGCCCACAGCCTGCTGTTATGGAGATGGAAATGATGTTCAAATGTAAACATTTTTTTTTCAGGGGCATTCAAAATATATCAGCAGAAGTAGGCCTATTTATGTCATTATATGTGCATGTGTTTGTGTAGCCCCGGTACCTTAAAAGGAACCATATTTATTTATTTTTTTCTCTGAAATTCACTTATACTGTTCATTTGTTTGTATTTGTATTTATACTGTTAAAAATGCTATTTAAACTTTCTATTCATCAAAGAATCCTAAAAATCACTTTCCACACACAGACAAAAAAATGAAGCAGCAACTGTTTTCATCAACACTGATAATAAGTAATGTTTCTTGAGCATCAAATCTGCATATTAGAATGATTTCTGAATTTATGAACCGTTATCTTAAATTGTAATAATATTTCACAATTAAACTGTATTTTTTCAAATAAATACAGAGACTTAAGGCGCTTTTCCACTGCATGGTACCAAAGACTATAGAATAACACAAGACGCGTCACTCGTATTGTTTTGAATGGGAGAAAGTTGGTAAAGATTGGTAAAGTCATCACATCACTGCAGCAGCTGCTAGAAGCTCTGCTTCCAATAGAAACAGTAAGACGCGCACCTCCGAAATGAGACGTGCATTTAGGACTGCGTTTGCGCATTAGCTTGATCTAGACAGTTGTCAGATTTCATTGGTGATTTCAAATATGAAATTTAATCGAAAGCTTGGCAAACAGCTTTGAATAATTTGATGTTTCCCCATTCAAAGAGATAAGAGCTGCACTTGAATGCCCGAGAGGTGTTTCAAAGATGGCCGCCGAGTGAAATTACTTGTCTTAAAGGAATTTTGATGATACAGCTTGGTACGGCTCACTTTTTGGCGCTTTTCCACTGCATGGTACGCCTCGCTTAACCCTCAGGGGTCTGAGGATTTTTGGGGGCCTGGAGAAGTTTTTACATGCCCTGACATTTGTGCTTTTTTCAGTTGTTCATAAACATATTAATGGAAAAAGTGTCATTACACTGTATTCAGCACAAACTAGGCTACAATAATATGTGAGGAACATGTATGTACATGTTTGTGTTTTTGAAAGAATAACGTTCATGTATGGTTATTGAAAAAACAAAAAAAAACTTAAGTCACTGAAATAAAGCCAAAAAATATATATTAAATCTTTGTTCACAAGACTTCTGGGTATTGGATGTTGTAGACTAGAGTTTTTGCTTCAAAATGAGGTAAAAATTATGCTGCCTGCTTGTTCATATAAAACAATAGAGAGATTTAAATTTTCTAAAACATCTTTGGTCAAGAAACACAGTATGCGTGGAGGCATGAATCATCATGAATAATGGGTGATTCTCACCTGAGAAGACAAAAGAATCGCATAAAGAGCTCTAATGACCTGCATAAATAATGAGCTCTTTCAGACAGGTAGGCTGTGAAAAAACCCTGTGTTGATCATGTCTCAAATCTCATCATGGTGTAAATCAAACATACAGAAAAAACAGCAATACTGTGAAATATTATTACAATTTAAAATATAATGTATTTCTGTGATGCAAAGTGTCTGAACAATTATGTTACCTCTATGGCATTTCATATAGGCTTTTAGCTTAAAAGCATGCACATTTGGAGAAATATTGATGGATTCTCATATGTTTATGTCAATTTTCTATACAGAGGAGTAATATTTATTTAATATTTGTTGTCATTACTATTAGCGCTGGATACTGTGTTTTCAATTCATACTTACAGCCGGAGGGCGCTCTGCCCCTTTTGTCTACAAATACCTGCTAAAGAAGAATAGGCAATCCAGGAACTAACCGAACTAACAGAGGCCAGAGATTGCTAACTATGGCTATTCAAAACACTTTTCAAGACAATAAATACACGATTGAGACAATGTATGCATGTATTGACTGAATTTGCGTCTGAATAGCGCTAGCTCCGTGGGCGTGGCCGCATTAGAAGTTAATGAGCTGAATCATGGACTTCTGACATGGCTCTCTTTTCATACAGATTACATAAACACAGAATGTTTGTTTTCGATTTGACTTTCACGATTTAAAACCTGACATTTCAACTTTTTTTTTAGACATAAGTCTAATTTTTTTGTGATTAGTATTCACTAAGTTACAGTTAATTTTCTGAGAACTATCAGATTGAAGTTCGTTTAGAGGGAGACGAAAGATCACGCATCATTTAGTTTTCTTCATTTTACAAAAAGCACAACATTTTGTTGTTACTCTGAGTGTACACAAATAAAAGAAGATATTCCACAGATTAAAATGGTGTATAGCTCTTAATTGTATGTGCAACATTGACAGAGTATTTTGAATCTCTTTCACACTGGTTAGAAAAAAAAACGCGGTGATCACGCTGGCGTGACCGCCGACCCGAGGGAGTTATATAGTACCACCTCGGTTGAGGTTCCAAGCAGGGTTGCCAGGTTTTCACAACAAAACCTGACAAATTGCTCCTCAAAACTAGCCCAAAACTAGCCTAATTGCATTTCGGGGGGCTCCTCAGGTAAAATTCACACTCAAGGGCTAAATATCAGGTTATTTGGGGTCGCTTCAATGGATTTGGCAACACTGGTTCCAAGTGAACCGTGCCGATACTAAAATGTGACAAAGTTGTTCTAATAGTACCTTCATTACTAGAATCGAGTATGCTGTGGCTGAAGTCTTGACCCTGTAGGATTGTCTCAATGATATCGTCAGCATCCACTCTGGTAGCGTCCATTCGCTTTAGCTGAGACTCAACCGAGTCCTGCTTTACAGGGTGCCTGAAATACAAACATATACACTTTGTTAATGACTTCACTCAAAGATTTCTCTGAAAAAGATTTTGCAGGAAGAGCTAAAGCACACAGGTTTACCTGTTGGCTGTGATCCCACTGTGTGACGGTGTGGCTAAGTCTTGGGGCAAAGGTGTGCGGGACTCTCTGTCCTCACTGGGCTCTGGTAGGCTGCCAATCCCAGTGGAGGCACTGCCCGCAGACAAGTTCCTTCTATGCGAGAGCTCCGTCAGGCTGGAGGAGCGCGAGTGACCCGTGCTGTAGCCTACATGGATGTCCAGACTGATCAATATTATGATATAATATTATGAAAAAAGCACAATAAGAGCAAACAGCAAAAAGAATAATAGAATAACAGAAAAGCAATACATTTGGTGTGAATGAACAGACCCGAGAACTTGGACTGCTGGCTGGCGTAGCTGGCGGTTCTTGAATGGCCACACTTTCCCAATTCATCTGGAACAGAACTATGGCTGAAGATTTTTCCTGGGGTTTCTAGATGATAAAATTCAGTGGATTGTTAGCATCATTGTGAATTTTGGGATGGTTGAAGTGCAAACTAGCCTTTCATTAAGAGTAGGGATATGCCCTAAAGGGACATGGTTATGGAAAAAAATATAAGATAGGAGGAGAAATTATATTTCAGTGCTTTTGCGTTCTCTTGTAAAAGTTTTGTGTTCTTTCGCAAAAGTTTCTCCTCTCATCTCATGTTTTTTCCATCACCATTTTCCTTTAAAGACTCTATAGAACGTGTTATTACATGTTATCCATACCTTTCCGAATAAGGTATTTGGCTTCGGGACATCCCTACATGCATTAGTTTGGAATAATTTAGATTTTTTTAATGTTTCTGAAAGATGTCCTTTATGCTTCCCAAGGCTGCATCCATCAAAAATATAGTAAAAGTAATAGTAATATTGAGTAATATTATAAATTAAAATAACTGTTGTCTATTTTAAAATATTTTAAATTGTAATTTATTCCTGTAAATTTATTCCAGAATTTTCAGCATCATTACTCCAGAAATCATTCGAAGATACTGATTTGGTGCTCAAGAAACATTTCTTATTATTATCAGTGTTCAAAAAACTTGTGCTGCTTCATAATTTTGTGGAAACCAATTTTTTTTCAGGATTCTTTGATGAATAGTTTAAAAGTTTAAAAGAACAGCATTTATTTGAAATAGAAATCGTTTGTAACATTCATAAATGTCTTTACTGTCACTGTTGATCAATTCAAATGTGTCTTTGCTGAAGAAATTTATTTATTTATTTTTTAAAATCTTTTTACTTAGCCCAAACATTTGAATGGTAGTGTCAAAAAATTACCACAAAAATTTTAAGCAGAAAAAATATTTTCAACATTTATATTATACATAATATAATATATACTATATATGTATATAATAATAATAATAAAAATAATAATAATAAATGTACTGTAAAAATATAATGTAGTATATATAAGTGGTGTTTTTGTTTGTGGATTTTCAAGGTACCTGTACAAATATGTTGATAAGTTGATTTCTGTGTCTCTCCTCTTCTGTCCTCATGTAGACATGTCTCTGGGTCTCCTGGAAAACCAATGGTCATTGCAGTGGATGGAGGCCTGGAAGAATAAAAAAATGTGACCATTCCATTAAAAACATGTAAACATAACAAACCATCAAAAAAAAAAGACATTGTTGCATACACAAAAATCACATAATGTAAAATACAATATAATATTCTTAACTTAAACACAAACTTAATATACAAAACATTACATTTAGGCTCCTACATTCTGGCTCCCATTTATTTACATGAGAGCCTTAATATTTTGAAAGCTCAATATCAGAAAGGGGAAAAAGTCATGGAGATAATACAAAAGCAGAATATGTAAAAAAAGAAAAAAAAAGAAAAAAAGAAAAAGGGATGGATGGATCGGACCGGACCAGTTACTAGGGTCTTTTGCGTGATTGCTAGAAAGATAACTCTCAAGTCTGTGCTGAGATATGACGTGTTCATGTTGATAATACGTTGATAGGATGCTGTAAACGGTTGCTAAGGTGTGGCTATACAGTTATCAGAGGGATAGTAATAGACAGGATGCCTGCCAGAATCAAAAGAGCCAACCCCTTTGTCTCTATGATGTTCTGATGCTGAGATTTTTTATGCTGCCATGCAGTTGCTAGGGTGTTGTAAGTGATTGCTAGGGTGTGGCCAGACAGTTCTCAGTTAGATATTTAAAGATTACCTGCCAGTCTGAATCAAAAGAGGCCATCCCCATGTATCTATGTTGTTCTGCTGCAAAGACACAGTCAATTAATTTTATTCTATGGTTGACAGGGTGCTCTAAATGGTTGCAAGGGCATGGCTAGACAATTCCCAGGGTGATATTTAAAAACTACTTGTAAGTCAAAATAGACCCACTTGTTTGTACAATGTTCTGATCCAAAGATATATCTCACATTTTTTTTCAATGGAATTCTATGGGGTGGTTGCTAGGGTGCTATAACTGGTTGCTAGGATGTGGTTACAAAGTTTAAATGTCACTATTTATTGGCTGCTTGCTAAGCTGAGTCAAATGAGCCCACCCTACAGTCTCTGATACGGAGATACAATCTCACAAATTACTGGCCAATGTAAGTTTATGGAATTTTTTCGCCCTACAGACAAACATCGTACAACCAATCACTATTAAAAGTGATAGCACACCTCTCCTCAATAAGCCATCTGATTTGACACCTCATTCATGGGTCTACGACGAACTGGAGAAAGTTTTGTTCAGAAGAATTCTAATAAGTATGAGGTTTAACAACAGTGATGCAAGCACCACTAATAAGTTTTAAAAAGGAGATTATTCACATTAGTTAAAGGTGCTAAAGAGCATTTTTTCATCGACTGGGAAACCAAAGACTGTTACTGAGTTTTTGAAATGCGATGATTGCGTAAACAATTGGCTGATGTTTTTAAGGCCCTACCTTATGCACAGATGATGTATATTAATATTATTCCTTTCAGTGCACCTAATAAATAGTCTTTTATCAGTTAGTAAAGACAGTTTCAAGTAATATTGCAAAAATGTATAAAACAAAACATCCTCTTTAGCACCTTTAAAGGGGTGTAAAGAAATGTCCAATGTTTCAAGCATAACTTCAAACTCATGAATGAATTAAACTACTTTTATGATACTTTTAAGATGTTTTTGCATCTTTTTTGAAACTTAAAATTTCCTGCACAGCATGTAACTGCATTTAAAAGTATGGAAATATTAAAAATTTCACCTTCAGTGTTTTACAGAAGAAAAACTCATAGAGGTTTGAGTAAAATTACAAAAGTATTCATTTTTGAGTGAATTATTCCTTTAAAGTTCCCCTGTAGTCAATAATTTTCTTATTATCTCATCACCAAAATGACATATTTAAAAAAAAAAAAAAAAAAAATCCAGTTAAAATAATTTATTCACGCCTTAAAATTAGCTTGAATATAACTGTACACCCTTGCTTCATTTAGTATATGTGGAGCCATGAATATGCAAATTAATACCTGATTCACTCGGTCAACTTTACTGAAATAAACACTACACAATGGCAAGTGGAAATACTGGTTTAATTCAGCCATATTTGTTTCAACAAGAAACTGATTCAGAAGAAAAGGGAAAACAAACTATACAGGTTTGTCTACTATTCGATGTAGTAATGCGTTTTATGTGTCACTCTTTACAATGTCGGACACATAACAGAAATTGATATGATTAGCCTTTGGCTTGACTACGTTATCAAACACCTAATAATGTGTTGCTAATGTTACACAAACCATGTACCTGTTCACCATCTCAGAGTCACACATCTGCCTTCTAACAATCAGTATCCTTACATACACTTTAAACAACTCAGAATGTCAGTGGGAAAGGCATCATAATATACATCATATACATAATTTACCCACTATATTGCTAAATGCATCTGATTTTTCATATCATCAGAAAAATGTACCAGGATAACCTGGTTTCTCTTGAGACTGTCAAGCTTCGCAGCATAGTTAATGATATGCTAAAGCTTGCCCGCATGATGACAGGATTGGTTACAACATGTTTGTGATGTGAAAAACCGTGTTTTTTGAGACTGTCTTTGGCAAACCGTAGGGAGAAAATATTCAACAATGGTGTTGAGTGATGAACTCCACATAGGCATATAAACAACATTAAAATGTGATTCTCCACAGGAGGTCTTTAATAAACTGAACACTATGTATGGTATAGGTTATGTAAACTATATAAAATATGGGGGACGATTCATCTATAAATAATCTGATATTAGAAGGATATTAATCCATTAAGTACTAATCTGGCATTTCACTGGTTTTAGTGCCAGTGCACCAGCTAAAAGTACTTCAGGCGCAGTATGAGCACTCCCACACACGCATGAACACCCTGAATGCCTCTCACAAACACATACTCACAGGGAAACACCACCAAACACTTTGATTTATGAGTGCGTATGACTATTTTTGACAACCACCCATCCATAGTGAAGAAATGAAACAACTCCCACTGAAGCACATTTCAAATTTCAAGTGGGTAAACACACACATACACACAATTGTTTCACTATATTAGTGAGAACATTCCATAGACATCCATTGATTTTATATCAAGTTAATGATATTTTCTATGGCCTGAGCCAACCCCTACCCCTATACCTACCCATCAAAGAAATGTGTGCAAGATTTAAATAAAAACATGTTTTGGACAATTTATATGCATTTTAACTAGTGAGGACCAGTAACAGTAGAATGTCCTCACAATTCAATTGTCATACAATTTTCACTATAAGTAAGGACATTTGGCACTCACAAGTATAGCCAAACCTGCACACACACACACACACACACACACACACACACACACACACACACACACACACACACACACACACACACACACACACACACACACACACACACACACACACACACACACACACACACACACACACACACACACACACACACCTCTTCATGGTGGTTTATTTGTCATTCATATCAGTTGCTAATCCACTGTCAGAACACAGTGCATGTTGTTTTAAGGGAGATTGTGTGCCAGCTCGCTTACATAACAGGAAGCACACCTTTCAGTGTATCTGGGTGCTGTGTGAGATGACACATTTATCTTCCTCTAAATGTCAGCATAAATGCCAACTATTTCAACATATAGGCAAACACATCCACACGATTACTCTGATCTGAAACTATACCAACTATAAACAGCTTTAAGCCTATTGAAGAAGAATCAGATCAGCATAAAGAGATAAAGCATTGAAAGAAAACTTTAAAACCAAAAAAGTTAATTATTAATTATTAAAAGTTAATTATTAAAAAAGTGAATTATTGACAACCTTGCCATTACCAGTGTTGAATAACTTAACGTTTTACATTATTGTGCTACTCCTAATGAAAGCAACTATTCTCGATTATATCTTCACTTTTTAAAGGAACAATAATGCTATACTTAACTTACAGGTGTTTACAGTTATATCGTATGTAATGTGAAATATTATCAAAAAAATGTAATGTGAAATATTATAAAAATAATAATAATAATAATTTTAAAATATTTTAAAGTAAAATTTTCCCAGAATTTTCAGCAGCCATTACTTCAAACGTCAGTGTCACATGATCCTACAGAAATCATTCTAATATGCTGATCTCAAGAAACAGTTCTTCTTATTATCAATGTTAAAAACAGTTGTGCTGCTTAATATTTTTGTGGAAACCGTGGTACTTTTTTTGTAGAATTCTTTGATGAACAGGAAGTTAAAAAGAACAGCATTTACAGCATTTGCTGTGACTTTTAATTAATATCTTCCAAAAATAAATCTTATTGTAAATCTGCAGCCTTAACTAATTTTCAGAGGTTTCAGGCTGCAGATACCCCTGTGAGTTTGACTAAAAGCTACCAGGAAGTGGTTGAATCAGACTTCCTGTGTTCATGCGGTCCTAGACAGTGGTGTCAGACAAAATGTATTTCACTGCGGAAAAAGCACTGGAGCAAACGCACGCACTGGCATCTGCACAGACACGCAAACAAACACAAAAGCATCACGACAGCTGTGTCTGAACTGTCACATCAACTGGGTTATTCTGAGGGACAATCTTTTTGAAAAGACCAGTATGAATTTCATGTTGGTTTGCCGCTGATCTAGCTGGGTTAACAGCACATCTCAACCAGCATGGTCTTTTATGTCTCATTCATTAAGCCTTGTTAAACCAGGTGGTTCGATGCTGATGACAAGCATCCAAAACATATGCTGGTCTTTTCTAAAGGACGCAGACAGATTCTAATTTGAAGATGAAATTAAATTTTTTCAAAATATGTTAAAAACGAAGGGTCAACTTACGTTTTAAAGCAGGGATCACCCGACATTAGCTGCATATTGATTATCACCTAGAAAAAGAGAGAGTCAGTAGTTATACACATATGAGATGTAGCAGATTAAATATTTCATTAATACCCAGTGAAAATATACATCAGGTGGTAAATTGTATTTTCATGAAGGATATAGTCATGGCTCTAATATCTGATGTGCCATATTTGAAGCTACGGTAAAATAGCGCATGTACAAATAAATGAATGAATGAACATAAACATAATTGTACAAAGTTGATGCTGTTTTATAAAAGCAATAAACAATGGGCCTAGTCAAGGGGGTTTAAGATTTTTTGCATCATTCCTATGCAATAAAGAATTTATTTTTTCTTGACTGATACAGATTACTATTATGTTGAAACTTATTATATTATGTGTCTCAAAATACAAAACTGATTTTTAATGAATGTTGTTTTACTCTTGCTTTTTGACTCAGTTACAACTTAAAGGTGCCCTAGAATCAAAAATTGAATTTATATTGGCATAGTTAAATAACAAGAGTTCAGTACATGGAAAAGACATACATTGAGTTTCAAACCCCATTGCTTCGTCCTTCTTATATAAATCTCATTTGTTTAAAAGACTTCTGGAAAACACGCGGATCTCAACATAACACCGACTGTTACGTAACAGTCGGGATCATTAATATGTATGACCCCAATATTTGCATATATGCCAGCCCATGTTCAAGGCATTAGACAAGGAAAGGCAGTATTAACGTCTGGATCTGTGCACAGACTAGGTAAGCCAGCAAGAACAACAGCGAAAAATGGCAGATGGAGCAATAATAACTGACATGATCCATGATAGCATGATATTTTTAGTGATATTTGTAAATTGTCTTTCTAAATGTTTCGTTAGAATGTTGCTAATGTACTGTTAAATGTGGTTAAAGTTACCATCGTTTCTTACTGTTTTCATGGAAACAACAGCCGTCGCTATTTTCATTTTTAAACGTGCAGTCTGTATAATGCATAAACACAACTTCATTCTTTATAAATCTCTCCAACAGTGTAGCATAGATGCTAGCCACAGAGCTTAGCCTCAAACTCATACAGAATCAAACGTAAACATCAAAATAAATACTTTACTCACGTAATTTGAAGCATGCATACAGCATGCATGACGAACATCTTGTAAAGGGGGTTATATTTGAGGGTTATATTAGCTGTGTGAACTTTGTAAATGCACTGTAATATAGTCGAGAGCTTGCGTGGCAGGGAGCACGCGATTTAAAGGGGCGGCGCCGCCAAAATCAGTGTATAGTTAATGATGCCCCAAAATAGGCAGTTAAAAAAATTTATTAAAAAAAAATCTATTGGGTATTTTGAGCTGAAACTTCACAGACACATTCAGGAGACACCTTAGACTTATATTACATCTTGTGAAAAAGCATTCTTGGGCACCTTTAATATATAATTTAGAAATAAAACATAACATGCTTGATTAATATTTTGAAATGCAACTAATCATGTATGGTGGCTGTAGAAAGCGCACGACAATATAACAAAGTCTTGAAACAAGCAGGAGAATCACAAGGAGTATTGTATAAACAACCACGTAAACTGAAACGATGTGGAACAATGAATAGAGGAAACAAAGGGTTTAAATACAGTAATCAACAGAACTAAGAACAGCTGAGTGTCATATTGAGGTGGCTGTGGGAAGCTCACGATGAAGCAGATGAGAAACATACATAATCTTTAAAATAATGACAGGAATGAACACGTTCGAACAAGGACTGAACAGAACAGAGAGTATATATACACATAGATAATGAGGGAACTAAACAGGCATGGCTGGACAGAGATAGACTTAAGCCGTGCACACACTTAACGATTGTAAGGCCGATTATGAATGTAAATTGATACTTATGACTGATCGCACTCAAACGCGTCCAGTCAGGGCCAGTTGCGTTCAGTCTGCGATTACAGTCGGTGTTCAAATTCCATGTGTAAGTACTTAAATCGGCTTCAGTCGCAGGAAACAATCGCTGTATGTTGAGCAGAGTCTTAAATGTGTGCCCGGCTTTAAATTAGAAACCACAGTGACTAATGAGAACTAATACATACAAGACAGAACTGAACTAAACAGAACATACACGACATAACGCCCCCCTCGGAAAGGCGTGTCCTCACACTATGATAAACGAAGCCTAACCAGAGGAATGAGGGCGGAGGCTGTCGGTGGAAGGTGTGGAGTTGGTGACGGACAGCAGCCTGGGGTAGTTGGCCACAGGGACCATGGTGGTGTTAACGGTGGGAGGAGCCAGGGTTAAGTTTGACTGACAGGCTGGGCAGCGACCGGGAGCTGATTGACAGTGGCGAAACCATGGTGAATAGAGGAACTGGCGGAGCAGAGAGTCTGATGGACCTGGGCGACATTGCAAACTTGGAAGGCTGGCGTGAGCTGCTGGCTCCTGGGACTGAGGCGGCAACGGGGACTTGGATGACCGGGGCGAGCGAGGATGACAGGGAGGTAGGAGGAAGGGAGGAGCCCGATGACGGCGTAGGGGTGCAGAGTGAAGACGCAGCTGTAATCCCGAAAGGCCGTGGCGGAAGATGGAACTGAGAACACATGCAGGGACACTGGCAGAAGAAGCTCTCAGGACGGAAACGGCAAGGAAAATTAAGATTCAGGGGTGGGGACCTGGGTGGGGATTGGATCCGTGTACCACACATCAATTGGGTCTAGGTCCACTCCTGGCTCTGAGATGGACTGCTCAGTGTGAGTAGTCTCCAGGGCTTTATTGGTTTCCAGTTCTGGTTCCTGGATGACCTCGGTGATCGCCTCGGGTTCGCTGGCTGTGAGGGAGAGACCGCCATGTTGGAGCACCAGAACATACACGTGACAGTGAGGAACTTATGAGTAACTATGGAAAATAATATTGACCAGGAACACAGGCAAAACGGGAACAAGGAAAAATATAGCTGCAAGCAGCAATTATGGGGCCAAGCACAAAAACGGCACAAGAAACCAGCCAACACGGCTGGGAGCATCAGACCAACTGCAACAGTGAACAATTAAAGACGTATTAAGATCATTTTAGGCATAAGAGCTGAAAAATTATCAAAAATGAGGATTTACTGGCTCATAACTTTCGACCAATAGGTGGCGCTGTGTCCAAATTGTTGTGGTATGGTCAGAGTGAGGTGACAATGACACTTCCAAAGTTTGGTGTCAATATGTCAAAGCATTGAAGAGATACAGCTTCAAGAGTCATTTTTGAATCATGCCTCAAATTCTTTGCTCTGGTATACAAAAACGGTTTGACATATGGACTTGAAATCCATAACTTTTTGTCGGCATGGTCTGAAGATGACACGGTTCAATTTTGGTGAAAATCGGAGCAACGGTCTAGGAGGAGTTCGAAAAAGTAGGTTTTTAAAGAAAAACAATATGGCGGACAGGACGTTTAGCTGACTATGGCAAATTTGATATCTATGTTCTCAGCATAACCCAAGGAATCTACAGAGACCAGTTTCATTACAATTGGTTAATATAGACAAAAGTTATTAGCATTTTTGTAAATTTTGTTATAACTTTTGACCACGAGGTGGCGCTGGTCCGAAACTTCTCAGGCTCCTTCAGGGCATTGTCCTGATGACCCATACCAAATTTATGAATTTTGGTCAAACTCATCAGAAGTTATGAGCAAAATAACAATTTTTCATATCTCCACTCCAGTAGGTGGCGCTGCACCGAAACACTGTATAATGCCTCAGGTCATGCTTGTGATGACATGTACCAAGTTTGGTCTAAATATGTCAAAGCATTGTAGAGATACAGCTTCAAGGGTAATTTTTGCATCACATCTCAAATTCTTTGCTCCGGTATACGAAAACGGTTTGACTTATCGACTTGAAATCCATAACTTTTTGTCGGCATGGTCTGAAGATGACACGGTTCAATTTTGGTGAAAATTGGAGCAACGGTCTAGGAGGAGTTCGAAAAAGTAGGTTTTTGAAGAAAAACAATATGGCGGACAGGAAGTTTAGCTGACTATAGCAAATGTGATATCTATGTTCTCAGCATGACCCAAGGAATCTACTGAGACCAGTTTCATTACAATTGGTGAATACAGTCAAAAGTTATTAGCATTTTTGTAAATTTTGTTATAACTTTTGACCACAAGGTGGCGCTGTGCCGCAACTTCTCAGGCTCCTTCAGGGCATTGTGCTGATGACCCATACCAAGTTTTGTAAAGATACGTTAATGCGTTCGTAAAATACAGCATTTTAGCACAAAATTCAAAATGGCCGACGGCCAAAATGGCCGATATGGGAAAATTGGATATCATTCGACTCGGCATGATTCCCCGAATCCAACGAGACCAAATTTATGATTTTTGGACAAACCCATCAGAAGTTATAAGCAAAAATACCCATTTTTCATATCTCCGCACCAGTAGGTGGCGCTGCGCCGAAACACTGCATGGTACCTCAGGTCATGCTTGTGATGACATGTACCAAGTTTGGTCTGAATACGATAAAGCGTTGCGGAGATACAGCCTTACTTCTGTTTTCGCAAGCACTACGTACAATTCGTTCGTGAGTTTTTCGAAAACGGTTTGAGGAATCAACTTGAATTCCATAACTTTTGTCAGCATGGTCTGAAGATGATCTGATTCAATTTTCATGAAAATCGGAGTAACGGCCTAGGAGGAGTTCGAAAAAGTAAGTTTTTCAGAAAATTCAAAATGGCGGAAAAATTTTCATGACGGAAAATGACGTCATATGGTGCGATCGATTCGTCTTGACCCAAGGAATCAGAGGAAAAAAGAATGTTGTTTCTAGCCCTTATGGTTCAAAAGTTATTAACATAAACATAAGTGCAACTTTGGACAGCTGGTGGCGCTAGAGGGATTGAGATAGAGACTCCAAATTTGCTGTGGACAAAGGTCAGACTGTCCTCTAACTGTGTGCCAAATTTCACAACTTTCCCGCAAGCGGTTCTATGGGTTGCCATAGACTTCAAGAGCGGAAGAAGAAGAAGAAGAAGAAGAAGAAGAAGAAAAAAAATAAATAAAAAAAAGAACGCCAACAATAACAATAGGTGCCTCCGCACCTTCGGTGCTTGGCCCCTAATGAAACCAAAACACAATGAAACAAAACAGACTTATACATAATCCTGACACTACTACTACTAATTATTATTATTGTTTACTTTACTACCTTTGCGTCAACACGTGAAGAGAATCTAATAATCAGCAGTGATTAACCACAGCAGCAAACTAGGGCATGAGTAAGTAACCAAGGGAACTAAGATGAACAGGCAAACAGGAACAGAGCAAACAAAGAAAAATGAAAGTAAAACAGAACATATGTTATATAAGAACAATTGCTGTCCCAACAAATGGTACCATTTATCAGCAAGCCCAATATCTATTCGGTAACCGAATAGAAAAATGTGAATATCACAAAAAGAACATTTCTACAGGAAAGTCCTGTATACATGGTAAAATAACTGTAATGCTCTGTGTTACATGGTTTGTTTCTATAATAAACTTATATATATGGCAACATGTATGTTTCCAACTGTTAATGGACTGCAGTGATGCAAGTTAAAAGGGTCTGGTCATGTGCATGGGTCTCTACAGATATAAATGTGAAGGCCTGTGGAATTCTGGGGTGCTCTCTGAACAGCTCCAGGCAGAGGTGGAAGGATACAGGGCTGTGGAATTCTGGGGGCGCTGTGAACAGTTCTAGGCGTAGGTGGGGGTTGTGGGCTGGAAAACACAGCTCAACACAGGCCGGAGCATACCATACATAACCCACACGAAACGGAACATGAAGTAACACAACACCGCACACAGATCCGAGAGGACACGCCCCTCAACCGCCCCCTAGCAACTGCATGTTTATGATACAAATAAACGAAAGGATACATTATAGAGGGAATGTGGTCTCAAGACAAAGGGGGCAACTGTCTCAAAATCTCTGTGTGCATCTTCATTATAAACTTGTTCTAATATATGCGTGTGTGTGTGTGTGTACCTTCAGTATTGAGTTGTCCTGGCGTGTGTTTTTGGTGTTGTATCCCTCCAACAGACAGCGCCGTGTGGTGCTTCCTGAACCGGCAAACTCAGCCAGGTTTAAATCAGCAAAACCAAGCTGTGTGAAACACCCACACCGTATCAGTGCCAGTAATCTGATAGAAAAAGTTGTCATAATCCACGGATAAACAGAGCTTACCTTTGCAAATGTCTTCCCACCTTTGAGCTCCTTCATAAAAAAACACAACAAAAATTATCCAATCCAACAAACACATAAAAAAATTAAAGTGTTTATCCTTAGAGCCCAAATTAAGATATACAACATATGTTAAATCGTACCTTTCTTACAGACACCCGAAAAACACAAGGCTCCAGCACCCCTGTCCCTGCATTAGCACTCATCTTGCATAAGAAGGAGAATCTTTTCTTCCATTTAACACAATTCACCAGAACTGGCTCTCTGTAGAAGAAACCATGAGTTTTAGACGTATATAATATGATAAAATTATAGAACTACAGATAAATAGAAGGACAGACAGGTGGATAGATAGATAGATAGATAGATAGATAGATAGATAGATAGATAGATAGATAGATAGATAGATAGATAGATAGATAGATAGATAGATAGATAGATAGATAGATAGATAGATAGATAGATAGATAGATAGATAGATAGATAGATAGATAGATAGATAGATAGATATGGTCTGGACATTTCTTTGAAAGATGCACTCTATAAACAACTATATAACCAACAACTGTACATAACACATGTTTATATACTGTCTTTGCTCCAGTACACAAGAAAATGTCTATAAGCCACATCATTACCGCTGTGTTATTAGGGAAAGAGATTTAGAAAAGGCATTTTATAATAATATTTTCAGGCAGGGGAAGGATTAGCTTGTTACAGTGTCTGTTACGTCATATTTGTTCTGGTTGTGAAAGACTGTGCATTCTCTAATGAATATTTCTGAATAATGCTTCCTGCAGCTGTTTTTCTTTTTCACTGTCTTTGTATGTTTCAGTGCTGTAATGTACTCAGTCAAAAAGCCCTTCCCTTGTTTGTCCTGAAAACACAGTAACACTAATGCCAAGGCAATGAAGTCAACCTTCATCTGCACTGTTCATGAGAAGAAACGTCTGGCATTCCGACACATATGGAATGTTACTATTTTGTAAAATGCACACTGTTGCTATGTCCAGCCTTGACGGTTAGAGGAAGGAAAGGATTTGCCAATCTGGACACTGCCCACTTTTGTCGACCTGTTGAGTTCCCTGTAGAACCGTGTAGAACACACCCCCTATAATACTCCCCTGGCTGCCACATGTTCCTCTAACGTTACATATAACAAAATGATCTATTCTACTTTAAAATAAATACATAAAAATATCTAGATATTAATAAGGCAAGCTAATAAAAAGAAATCAATTATTTCAAGATTAAAAGTAATCACTCATAACATAACAATATATTCAGACACACAACCAAATGTATTATTTTAGATTATTATTAGTATATTTTATACATAACTAAACTGTTGTCACTTAAAATAATAAAATATAATAAAATTCCAAGTTTGTCTCACCTCGAAGACTCCTCTGAAAAGCCACCGTCTGTCAGTCGAACCTTGCAGAACAGAACTCCATTCACAAATGGGACAGATGACAGCTCCTCCAGCTCCACATCCACTTTAAACTTAAACCTTTTCTTCTTCATCATGATGAAAGCCATTAATCAAATATGTGAAGGACGACAGATTTTCTGTTATACTCCACGAATAGGATTTAAAGACAGGGACACACTTTGACGCGCGCGTTGAATGAGTCAGTGTGCGTGCGAGACGATAGTTTTTCAAATGCTGCTCTGTGATGTCGTCGAACTGACAACTGACGACACTTTAAGATAAAAGTCCTTCCAAAATAATTTATATGTAAAATGTTTTGTTGCAATTACATCCAGTTAAATTAAATTTTAAGTTATTTGTGTCAATTGGTCTTTGTTAAATTTAGGAAATAAATTGTTTATTTATTTGTTTATGATTTGTGATTTCATTTTTGCAGTTTATTTTCATATATATATTAGGATATATATAACTATAATTAACCTGAAGAAAAAAAAAAAAAAAAAAAAAAAAAAAAAGGTTAGCATAGATAGCCCCTTTACTGATTTATGCAGTAACATCACCATTCTGCTGACCTCCATAAACACTGCTTATCCTAATTTTGACCCAGTGTTTCTGTAACCTGAAACAAAGGTTGACCGGATGAAGCGAGGGCAGGATATATTTCGTGACTTTGATACTTATTATGTGGGACCTGAACATGATGGAACGATGAAATTCAGCATTCTTATATTTAGGCTACTCTAAATAAGAAGAAGAAGAAGAAGAAGAAGAAGAAGCGGAAGAAGACGAAAAGAAGAAGGAGGAGGAGAAGAAGAAGAAAACATTATAGTTTGGTCATGTTCATTGCGAAATATCAGTAAGGAAAAGTTGAGTTAGCAGTTGAGATTATTGACCCAAACTGCATTTATTTTGTCTTGACAAATTGTTTTTTTGGCCTACAGGTTAACGGAATACATGTAATGGCGTTACGTAATCAGAATACAAAAAAATGGTAACTAATTCGTTACAGTTACGTCAAAAAACAAAGAAATCAAAATATAGTTACATTAAAAGAGAGAGAGAGAGAGAGAGAGAGAGAGAGAGAGAGAGAGAGAGAGAGAGAACACTATCAGGATTAAAATGTTTGAATTTAAAGCTAAATAAATTAGTATTTGACATCATAACGCTTGATTATAGTTCCTGGTTCTGTTGCCAGTCATGACTCACGTGAGCCACCTGCTGGTTTATGCGCAAATAACAGCTGGCTGTCTACAATCATTCTCAGATGCAAGTTGAGACGCAGAAGTTAAAGGGATAGTTCAGCCCAAATGAAAATTCTATCATCATTTACTCACCCTCGAGTTGTTCCAAATCTGTATAAATTTATTTGTTCTGTTGAACACAAAGGAAGATATTTTGAAGAAAGTTTGTAACTAGGCCACTTTGGGGCACCATTGACTTCCATAGTAGGAAAAAAACTATAGTCAATGGTGCCCCAAAACGGTTCAGTTTAACACATTCTTCAAAATATCTTCCTTTGTGTTCAACAGAACAAAGAAAATTATACAGATTTGGAACAACTTGAGGGTGAGTAAATGATGATAGAATTGTCATTTTTGGCTGAACTATCCCTTTAATTACGATGCTTCCAGCAGAGAAAAAATGTTTTAATTTCTGAAAAGTTCACAGTTATGTTGTTTTCAAAAAGGAAAAAGGAAACAACAGCATAAATTATGCCTGTCCAGGTATGAAGATGCTACAAAGGAAAATCATGTTTGCTGCAATTCAGTGTTTGTTAGTGATTTAAAATTCCATGGTTTGTATGGTCACAGTTTTATGTAAGTTTTCTTGCAGAAAATGAGCTGGAAAATGTAGAAATTAACAAGAGAGTCCTCACAAAGGGGAACTCCCACTGCTAAAGCCTTAGGGTCAGTCTGTGAAATTGAGAAAGATCACGGAATTGATCTATTTTGAAATAGACTAACATGTTGATGGTGTAGGCTTTTCAATGTTGTGTATAAGCTATAATTATTTTTTCCCCTTGTACATGTTAAAGAAATAAAAAATAAAACCATCTGCAATACAATAGGCTACTGTAGCCACTAGATGTCTGTATAGCCTTTTATAAATATTTACAGGGCTGTGTAATCTCTAGTTGGTGAAACGAGACACGTTTGCTTAGTTTTAATAGCCTAGCTTTTATCAGATTTTAATTTTAAATTCATATTGAATAAAAGTACTTTGATGATATTGCTTTTTACTTGACTTTATTTACATATGTGACCTTGAAGTAATCCAAAAGTAATCAGATTACATTACTTTCATAGTGTGCTTGGATTACGTTACTGAATACTTTTTTTATTAAGTAATTTGTAACTGTAACAGAAAACATATGAAAAGTAACCCTCCTAAACCTGCCTATACAGTACAACACAACATATAAATAGTATAGTACAATTAAGCAAAATATACAGTTTAAAGCATTACAATGCATAGAGTGTATGAGGAAAAGAGACTTCAGGAATTAAGATATAAAGAAAATATAAATAGATATATAAATGGAGTTTGCACAAATAATAGTTCATTGCTAACAAACACATGTATGCTGTACTATACATATTATTGTGCATTTTTAATGCATTTAAAACTGTATTACGATTACGAAATCAACTTTCTGGTTGAGAGGAGTGAGTTAAACTGGCAGCCCAGCAGAGGGAGACAACTCATCACGAAAACATAGTCTTCTGGTCTGTGAACATACAGATTAAACCGTCGCAATCAGACATCAAAGCTATTTTTTAAAAATAATATTAGAAATAATAACGTTAAAGTGGGTGATTTGATTTTAAATAACAGATTGATTTATGAACAGACTGATTTCACGAATATTAGGATTGTGCAGTACAGTGTTGTTGGGTGTGAACAACATTAAAACACTTAAATACATTAGCAGGTAAAAGCGAAAATGACTTCGTTCTGGTTCTAGCTACTTTTTAAAACTCTCATAACCAATCATAGTCGCCAACAAATAATCAGAAAGTTATCAGCCAATCAGAAGCGCTGTTACACACGCCTTAATTTTCTTCCGCATCAGCCTCGTTAGCGCAGTAGGTAGCGCGTCAGTCTCATAATCTGAAGGTCGTGAGTTCGATCCTCACACGGGGCAGGAAGAGTTTTGTCATGATTTCAGAATGGACAAGATGATAGAAATAAGTTTGTAAATATTACACTGATTGAATTCGGCAATTTCAGTAGTTAGTGGGGGTAGATCAATGACTGATCGATGCTTTATAAATTGCAGTCTTTTTGCCCACAATAAGTTGCAATTTTTATAATTATACTTTTTTCCTGTGTATGGATGCTTTGGCAATATTATACAATATTGTACAAAACAATCAGGCCAATATAGTACTTTGAGACTGGATTAAGGAAATATTCATTTAATATTTCTACACTTTTGATTGTTTTTATTATTTTGTAAGTAAAAAAAAAAAAAAAAAATATATATATATATATATATATATATATATATATATATATATATATATATATATATATATATATATATATATACTACAGTCCAAAAGTTTGGAACCACTAAGATTTTTAATGTTTTTAAAAGAAGTTTCGTCTGCTCACCAAGGCAACATTTATTTAATTAAAAATACTTAAATTATAATATTATTACAATTTAAAATAACTGTGTACTATTTAAATATATTTGACAAAGTAATTTATTCCTGTGATCAAAGCTGAATTTTCAGCATCGTTACTCCAGTCTTCAGTGTCACATGATCCTTCAGAAATCATTCTAATATGCTGATTAGCTGCTCAATAAACATTTATGATTATTTTCAATGTTGAAAACAGTTGTGTACTTTTTTTTTTCAGGATTCCTTGATGAATAGAAAGTTCAAAAGAACAGCATTTATCTGAAATACAAAGCTTCTGTAGCATTATACACTACCCTTCAAAAGTTTGGGGTCAGTAAGAATTTTTATTTTTTTGAAAAGAAATTAAAGAAATTAATACTTTTATTCAGCAAGGATGCATTAAATCAATCAAAAGTGTTTATATATATATATATATATATATAGATATATATATATATATATATATATTTTTTTTTTTTATATATAGCCTATATATATATATATATATATATATATATATATATTTTTTTTTTTTTCCTGATCCCTTATACACCGTTTTATTTATTTATTTATCTCACCTATTGTCAGCGTTTTAAGTACTTTATATCGTTGACTCTGAGAGAGGGAGAGAGAGGGAGAGAGAGGGGGGAGTGAGTGAGTGAGTCAGAGAGAGAGAGAGAGAGAGAGAGAGAGAGAGAGAGAGAGATTTCTGAATGATTCCACATGCTGAATGAATTCAGTGACACTCTCAGTGAACGGGACGCAGGGTCGCTTTTCCCGTCTCGGTTTGGGAAGGAAGGACTCACTACAGCCGGTGCAGCATGTGAAAGTCCAACACGGGCGACTTTCTCCTCTTTTCTTTTTACACATTTTGCAGTCAGTCTCTAATCAGAGATAAGCAATTCCACCGCACTGATTTCTCCACTGAAATGCCGTCATGTCACGCGTGAATGTCAGCTGGATTATAACGGTGCTCGCGGTGGAGCTCGCGACACTGTCCGCCGCGCACGCTCACAGCTGTCACGAGGTGAAAACGGCGTTTCAGGTGCGTCAGATCGGCCAGCTGAAATGGGTGCCGGAAACACCTGCTACAGGTGAGTCTGAACGGTGAAGAGCGTTTCCTGTGAATGGTATTTTTGTTTGACTGTGAGGAAAACTGAAATGTGTCTCTTATTTTTTAATATCGATGTTCCTGCTTTGATATTCACATGATAAAGAGTTATCAGTCTATATGATTTTCCTCAGATTTAGAAACTCTTTTAATGTTTCTGTCATTTTATTTACTTTTTTAGCCTACTTGCTTGACCACAGTGTGTTTGAAGCAACAATATCTGTGATTAATTGGGAATTTTGGCAGAAATAGACTACTGTTTGGTTAGTAAATCTTTGTATTGTGGTGAGCAATCAGGTGATGTGGTGCTATATTAATGTTTGAATTCCCTGTTCTATTGATGAAGAGCATTCTTTAGGTATCCGTTGTTTGACCCCATAACAACCACAAACATTATTTACTTGGGAATTCTTAAATAAGTGCAATTTAACCACAAGGAACAATTTTAAAGGTAGTGCCTAAAGGTTGTATCTCAATCAGCAATTTAGTTGCACTACCCAGAGACTGCTGTCAAACTGGTTCCAGGGTTACTGAAATATTTCCATCCTAAATATTCCCACAGTGCACTGGTAAAAACCATCAGCTGCTCACTATATTTACTTACTAGAAATGTTATCATGTCTCTGCATGTTTCATGGTGGCACTTAACTTTTAACAGCTGAAATAAAGTTGCATGATAAACAAATCACTGAATGATTATGAGTATTAATAGGCTGGGCATTATTAGATGTGAATTCTGATTACTGGAACTCAAGAGTATTTTGTTTCTTCTTTTTTTGTTGCTCCTGACAGGAACATTTAATTCCCATTTAGTAGGTTTTACAAGTTCATTGACTGATTTTTCCACCCACAAAGTCTGTGTGAATGCCCATGTGTGCTGCGAGGCTCTCGACTCTGCACTGTAAAATAATATGTCTTGGTAAACTTCAGACAAGGATCGTGTCAGGTTAAGGGAATCGGTGTTGACAGATGCATTCAGCCAGCTGCTTTGACACATGACTCAGCGAACAGGAGCGAGCCTTTGCTGGAATGACACCGGTCCAGCTCACCAGGTACAAATATGCAGGGCCAAAGTTCTCACGGTGCACAAACTCACAGCCTGGTCCGGTTCTCCTATGACAGGGATGCCCATCCTGCTCCTAGAGATCAAGCTATCTGCATAGTTTAGTAATCAAATAGCCTACTAATCATACACACACTTGAACCAGGTGATCGAGGTCTTGGGGGTCACTTGAAAAGTTGCTGCTGAAATACAGGCGAACTGCTTTGATATCTAGTCAGTAATTTGCTTGACAGACTATTGGTCTATCTTTCCGTCAGTCGTTCTATCCTTCATTCTGCCAATCGTTTTATCCATCCATCCATCCTTGTCACTTTATCTGTGGATCTGTCTGTCGTTCTATCTATCTATCCGTCTATCCATATCTGTTTCTTTCATTCTGTCTGTTGTTTTATCATCCATCCATCCATCCATCCATCCATCCATCCATCATTGTTACTTTCTGTCAGCCTGTCTGTTGTTCTATCCATATCTGTCTCTGTTGTTCATTCTGTCTATCGTTTTACCATCCATCCATCCATCCATCCATCCATCCATCCATTCATCCATCCATCCATCCATCCATCATTGTCACTTTATCTGTGGATCTGCCTGTCGTTCTATCTATCCGACTATCCATATCTGTCTGTTTTTCATTCTGTCTATCATCCATCCATCCATCCATCCATCCATCCATCCATCCATCATTGTCACTTTATCTGTGGATCTGCCTGTCGTTCTATCTATCCGACTATCCATATCTGTCTGTTTTTCATTCCATCCATCCATCCATCCATCCATCCATCCATCCATCCATCCATCCATCCATCCATCCATCCATCCAGCCATCCAGCCATCCATCCATCATTGTCACTTTATCTGTCAATCTGCCTGCCTATCCATATCTGTCTGTCTTTCATTCTGTTTTATTATCCATCCATCCAGTCTTTTTAAGCTTTTTTTCTTCAACTTTCAAATAACATTTACGATTTGTCATGAATTTTTTTTTTTTGATATTTTTTTAAATTTTTTTTTTAGCTTCAGTTAATTTGAATTTAGCCAATGTGTTTGCGCACCTTATGTAACTGTACTGTGTGAAACTATACCACATTTCAGTCAAGGTGTGTGTAACACCTGTTCCTTGGCTGAGGTAGAGATAGATTTCTAGTTGAGTTGCAGATTCTACCTCTTGGAGTCCTGAAAAGTAATAGTGGGATGACACATTTTCCATGGTGATGCTGATTAGGGTTAGCTAAAAGTTGAATGCCAAGTTGTTTTCATGGTGAGCTTTAGCCCACTTTTAGGTAAGGTCTAGATGTGCATAAGAATTTAGAGCATTTATCTACAAGAGTCTTACGAGCCTGCTCTCTTATAGACACCTTGTGCCATCTGGTATGATTTCTCCTGTTTATTTGACTGAATGCTGATTTGTAGACTTAGCATAAAAATCGTTCCTCTGGGAGCCAAGACCATACCACAGCAAAACCATAATTACAATATTTCTCACGTTAGCGCGGTTTTGCCTTCCTCCTAAGATCATTAAACTCCTTATTTCCTTTTTGCGGTCCAAAAAATAAAAGTTTAAAAGTGAGCCAAAGATTTAAATAAGTCCTAAATGGCTTTTGTTGCAGATAGACTAGAATTCTCATTTTCTGAGGGAGTTTCTCTGAGCAAAGTCTCAGAACGTAGAACTCTCATATGAAGCTTTGTGTGCTCTTTAATTTTTATATTAAAAGGATTGTATCTCCCTGACAAACTTCCAGCAACTTGACTTATGAAAAAGTGCCAATAAATAAATATTCATGAGTACAAATAGAAAATGCTGTCACCATTTACTCACCCTCATGCCATTCCAAACCTGTATGACTTTCACAAAAGAAGATATTTTTACAGGGGACCCTTTTACAAGATGTAAGTAGTCTCTGGTGTCCCCAGAATGTGTCTTTGAAGTTTCAGCTAAAAATACCTCACAGATCACTTATTATAGCTTGTCAAATTTGCTCCTATTTGGGATTGAGTTTTTGTGTGTGTCTTTTTAAATGCAAATGAGCTGCTGCTACCTGCCCGATTTCCAAAAGAGGGCAGAGCTTTAACAATTTGCACTTCGGTTGCTCAACAACAACAAAGCTGGAGAATCTCACGCAGCCAAAATGATGATTGTCAGTAACGGTGTTCAGCCTTACATTGTTCAAACCGGAGTCGGACACTGATTCAGAGACTCAGGAAGAAGTTACAACTTTTTCTGAATGGTTAGTGGATAAATTTATGTAGTTGTTTTGGAGTTGATTCAACTCATCGACTAGCATGTGCTGTCCTGTTAATTTTTTGTGCAAATCTAGCATTGAATTGACCCTAGTTTGTGAAGCAGTCCGACGTAAAATGATGCCATGGGAACAACACTCTACTACAACAACTCTTACTCTCCTCTAAAGCAGCCCAACATGGCCTCACCCCCTTTGTTGCGTGTTCCCAGGGGCAGGGTTTATGTAAACTTTCAGGAAGAAGCTCGTTGTAGTCCCTGTTGTAGTCCTTAAAAAGCAATTTCTGTAAAAGAAAATATCTCCCTTTGCATTGAACTTTGAGCATCGTAACATTGCAGATGTTGTTTATGCTCAAGCAGCAACATTACAACATTACTGAAATCATAATCAAGGACTCCTTTTAAAGAGCATTTGGGTTCAAACAATATTGGATCCCATTGACAATCATTGTAGAAATATCATCTTTTGTTTACCATAGAACTGTAGAATCTCTTACAGGTTTGTAATGTCTTTAGGATGTAAAAATTATGACAGCATACTAGACTGCCAGGTGCTTACACAGCTCCAGTTAATTATCATACAGCTCATACTGCTCATACAAGAACAGCTACTCAGTTAAGTGCAGAATTACACAGTCTGTTTATTTGCCACAGTGACTTGGCGCAATATAGCCTGAGACTGCAGCCAAATCCAAAACATCTGAAAGCGGTAGACTTGGAATGTGTTCTTGATAAAAGATGCCCTTTTGCACTGATCTTAGAATAGTTTAATCAGGTGAGCATTTAGTTGCTGGAGCACCAGTCCTGTTTTCAAAGCAGCAGATTAAAGATTGTGTGCAATGGCACATGCTTTATCTGCAGGCATAGCAGTCCACTCCTTTGGTGACAGCTGATGGGCATTGAGCAGCGAGACAGAAGCCCAGAGGTCAGCTTGCATGCAAGACCGCAGCCACAGACAACAAGAGGCTTTGAGCAAGAGTCTGGAATCTCAGACACGTCGAAATGTTTCCAAACACTATAAATGATGGGCAGAAACTCAAGACACCTCATGATAGTGACCAGTACTTTAGGATTCTGATGCCATTCTCAAAAAATTCTATCTGTCTGTCAGTCAGTCTCTCGTCTACCTCTAGATAGACCCCCTCCTCTCCTAGTTTTTTAGTTGTAGAACTCTGTAAGCTGTTTGTTGCTCCATGAACTTAACGTTGCAGAGGGTTGGAATCTGGGCTCGCTCCCTCTCTTCAGAAGCGCTGACAGGGGATCTGAGGGCATGAGACTCACTGTCTGTTCTCAGTTCAGATGCCAAGCAAAGCAGTTTCTTGAATCTCCACCTCTGAAACCCAGGCTCTGTTTCAAAAATGGCTGTGTTGATAACTAATCCTGTGAGTATTTGAGCATGGATATTCAAAAGAGTTTTCAGGACCTTGCATCTATGTTTGTGTACGTTTTTTTTCTTATGATCACATTGATTTCCATCAAGAGGTGCATAATTTTTTGTTTAAGATCTTGTATTGACAATGCAAGAGGTGAGCACTCTGTAAAGTCTCCTCCAGCACATCCCAAAGACTTTCAATGAATTTAAGGTCTGGACTCAGAGGTGGCAATTCTTGTGTGAAAAATGATTTTTCATGCTCCCTCCCAACCATTCTTTCACAATTTGAGCCTGATGAATCTTGATCAGAATCATTGTCATCCTGGAATATGGCCATGATGTGTCTTCCTACATGGTTGGTTAAGAAATGAAAAGCTACACACTCTATCAATTCGGCCGTGTGTCCACCAAAGCATTTTTAGCCAGCTGAAAATGCTAGACGCTCTGCTGGTTATGCCTAGCTGTGAGCGCTTGAGAGCTATTTTTCAGTTGAGGCGCTTTGTTACTATGATACGGAATATCCGCAGCACTGTTGCTTGTTACTGATTTCGCAGATAATTTGTTAAATGTTGACACGTTTATGTTGTAGAGTACTTGCTATGCATGTCCGGAGACCAGCAATAATAATATCTCACCCATTTTGTTCTGTTCTTTGCTTGTTGATGTTGTTGTACAGCAAGAATGTTGTGACAGTTGGTTGGTGTTGTATTTGTCCCACCCCTCCTCCACTCGGATTGGACGGCTGGCTAAAAAGTGACAATGATGAGTGCAGCGTTTTACTCAAAGTTGAACATTCTTCAACTTAAGGCGACCAGTAAAAAAAAGCTGAGCGCTCAGCGCCTCGTTATGCTCTTGGCATTTAAAAAACACTGCACTACCATTGAAAACAATTGGAAAAGTATGCTAGCTGCTGGAGAAAATGCTTTGGTGGACACACAGCCTTAGGGTTAAAAGAACTGTTCCCAAACATATACTGTAACATGCTAGAAACACAGTAACCACTGCAATAATGATCAAGTCACAGACTCTTATGCATTTGCCTGTTTAAATCCAAACAGTGACTTTTTTTCTTTTTTTTTTGTCAGTGTGTGCATGTGTATGTGTGAATTAAAATGAAACAAAATGATCCTTTTCTCTTCAGGCATGATGCTACTTAAGATGAGCCTTTAAAAAGAGGAACGGTTAAGGAAGTGTTAATTATGACTCGTTTAATGAAATGAAGCAAGCATAGCAATCAAATATTTAAAGGACAGTCAGTATCTCCTATACTCCACACCATTAAATCTTGCTCATACAGGCCTAATTAATCAGTATTGGATTTCGAGCCATTCTGTTGGGTCAAAAGTTCTTTAGTTAATTAAGTTGCAGAGATCTTTATCTGTCTAGTGGTTAAGCCATTCATATGGAGGTTTGTGAGCTGATGTAGTGGACAGGTTACTGTCAGTTACAGCACAAGATGAAGATTGTTTTCCCCATAAAGACACAACTACTGCTTTCTGTGAGCCACAGTCAGTTATGGCAGTCTGACTCGCCTCATGTCTGCTGCATTGTTTTATCATTAGCTAGATGGATTATTTGCTGAGTAAGAGCTACAGCCTGGTCTCAACAACTACACAATATTACTGTCTTGTCTATTTATGGTTCCAGAAGCTTCTCTTTTGAGATTGTGTGCATGTGTGTGATAAAATATTATATATATATATATATATATATAATATATATATATATATATATATATATATATATATATATATATATATATATATATATATATATATATATATATATATATATATATATATATATATATATATATATATATATATATATATATATATATATATATATATATATATATATATATATATATATATAAATATATATAAATATATAAATATATATAAATATATATATATATATATATATATATATATATATATATATAAATATATATATATATATATATATATATATATATATATATATATATATATATATATATATATATATATATATATATATATAAAATATACACACACACACAATCTCAAAAGAGAAGCTATATATAATATACACACTGCTCAAAAAAATGAAAGGAACACTTTTTAATCAGAGAATAGCATCAAGTCAGTTAAACTCCTGGGATACTGATCTGGGCAGAGTTTCCCAAAAGCATCGTAAGCTTAAGTTGATCGTAGCTCCATTGAAACCAATGGAGCTACAATCAACTTAGGCTTACGATGCTTTTGGGAAACGCTACACTGGTTAGTTAAGTAGCAGAGGTGTTGTTAATCAGTTTCAGCTGCTTTGGTGTTAATGAAACAACAGGTGCACTAGATGGGCAACAATAAGATGACCCCCACAGCAGGAATGGTTTTACAGGTGGAGGCCACTGACATTTTTTTCCCTACTCATCTTTTCTGACTGGTTTTCACTAGTTTTGCATTTGGCTAGGGTCAGTGTCACTACTGGTAGCATGAGGCGATACCTGGGCCCTACAGAGGTTGCACAGGCAGTCCAACTCCTCCAGGATGGAACATCAATACGTGCCATTGCCAGAAGGTTTGCTGTGTCTCCCAGCACAGTCTCAAGAGCATGGAGGAGATTCCAGGATATGGGCAGTTACTCTAGGACAGCTGGACAGGGCTGTAGAAGGTCCTTAACCCATCAGCAGGACCGGTATCTGCTCCTTTGTGCAAGGAGGAACAGGATGAGTACTGCCAGAGCACTACAAAATGACCTCCATCAGGCCACTGGTGTCAATGTCTCTGACCAAACAATCAGAAACAGACTTCATGAAGGTGGCCTGAGGGCCCGACGTCCTCTAGTGGGCCCTGTGCTTACCGCCCGGTACCGTGGTGCTCGATTGGCATTTGCCATTGAATACCAGAATTGGCAGGTCCGCCACTGGCGCCCTGTGCTTTTCACAGATGAGAGCAGGTTCACCCTGAGCATGTGACAGACATGAAAGGGTCTGGAGAATCCGTGGAGAACGTTATGCTGCCTGTAACATCATTCAGCATGACCGGTTTGGTGGTGGGTCAGTGATGGTCTTGGAGAGGCATATCCATGGAGGGATGCACAGACCTCTACAGGCTAGACAATGGCACATTGACTGCCATTAGGTATCGAGATGAAATCCTTGGACCCATTGTCAGACCCTAGGCTGGTGCAGTGGGTTCTGGGTTCCTCCTGGTGCACAACAATGCCGGCCTCATGTGGCGAGAGTATGCAGGCAGTTCCTGGAGGATGAAGGAATTGATACCATTGAATGGCCCCCACACTTGCCTGACCTAAATCCAACAGAACCTCTGGGACATTATGTTTCGGTCCATCCGACGCCAGCAGATTGCATCTCAGACTGTCCAGGAGCGGAGTGATGCCCTGGTCCAGATCTGGGAGGAAATACCCAGGACACCATCCGTCGTCTCATTAGGAGCATGCCCCGATGTTGTCAGGCATGCATACAAACTACTGAGTACCATTTTGAGTTACTGTAATGAAATTTCAGCAAAATCGACTATCCTGCTGCATAATTTTTTCACTTTGATTTTCAGGGTGTCTTTTAATTCAGTCCTCTGTTGGTTGATAATTTTCATTTGCATCAAATGATGTTTTTCCTTTTTATTTTAGTCTTCAGAAACTAAATGTGACTGGAATGTAAACAGCATAGCCACATAGATTTAACCTGACTGACGAATATCCCCACCTCTCATTTTTAAATGCTTGTGTGGAACATCAAATGCTTTTTTGATGGGGACTCGAGGTAAACACTGTTCTATGATGAAAGGTGTAGAACAGCCCATGCATTCATGCTTTGAATCTCTTTGCATATTTACTCTTTTTCAGGCATTAACACCTGCAGGCCCTCCTCTTAGTCTCTCTGCACTCAGCAAAACACCTTTTTAGTGCATCAAGAACCCTGTATGTTAATGCCAAAGCATGTTGGTATTTGCGTCGCAAATATAATGCGGTGTAATGAATAAAAATGAGGGCTGGTAGTCAGAAATTTTTTTGGTTCTAGGACTGTGAGGGCTGAGCCATGACCACTGTGTCCTTAAGTTAGTTTAGATACACCTTATACGTGAGTCTTGCCTCACACACCTTTACCTTTTTGTTAATGTTATTTGCTTGTACTGTATGTGTAGTGTTACAGTCTCCATTCATTTACATTTACATTTATGTGCTTGGCAGATGATTTTGTTCAAAGCATCTTACATTTGCATACAAGGTTTACATTTTATTAACTCATAAATTCTTTGGGAATCAAGCCCATGCCTTTGGCATTTGCATGATGTACTGTACTACAGCAATTCATAGGGTTGTTTTGTACCCGAAAGTCCCTCATTTACCAGTTCAATCAGTTCTGTCTTTAAGTCCTGGTAAGAACTGATCTCAGTCTCCCTCTGATCTTCTTATGTGTCTGACATGCTATCACAGACTTTAATTGGATTGGAGGTCCTGGCTTGTTTTTTTTCTTCTTCTTTTTTTTTCATTGCTCTCTCACCACAGCTTTGCAGAGTACTCAAGCAGAGAGCCCAAATTAGGGTCCACTTATTTTGTAGATATTTGATTTATCACCTTATCTCTCAAGCCTGGTGTTGCTTTCAAATATTGATGTTTATACTCATTTCAGTATACTTATTTGAAACTACATGGAGGTGTATTCTGAGAAACATTCTCCTGGGGGGTTTGGACTTCAGTTGTTTACTATTGCGTGCCTTTAATTGAGAGGTTGAATGTTCAAACCCTAAGGGAACATTTTTGAGCATCCATTGCATCTTTGAGCACTTGACAATAAGGCTCAACAATAAGGATGACCCGATGGCCTGGTGCCTTTGTGAAAATTTCAGCCCAGTGCTGCACTGCTACTGAAAATTTGACATTAATTGATCTTATTCATAGGTTTTGCACATTAAAATTAATTAAAACATTTTCTGTGATGTGTTCTATGTTGTTATTGCAAATTGTGCCAATTTGTCACCTAGCTCATGTTTTCTAGTGGGCTACCATAGATGAGGTTTTAGGTATGGTTATGAAGACATGTCAAAGTTATTCCTTCAAAGTATATTAAAAGTGGGCCAAAAGTTCATATTAAAGATATTCTTAGACATTAGCACCCATGTGGCTGTGGTTGCTCAGTCTTTTGAGTCTGATACAAGAATTCCTGGTATGTTTTAAGGCCCAGGTCAAGGTGGGAAAATATCTGCCATGTTTGAACTGTTGAGGCTAGGCAAAGATATTCCTGCTGTTTTGACCCAGCTCCAAGTACTAAAGCTTCTGGTGCTGGTCGCGTGGTGGTCAAAAAGGACTTAAATGAAAAAAAAAAAAAAAAAAAAAAGAAAATTAATGTACTGTTGTAATGTAGGGTGAACTCAAAAATAAAGGAGAGCTTGATCCATGCAGTTTATTGACAGAATATACATAAACAAATCCAAAATGGAGACCAGACAACCAGGAAACAGAATGAGCTCACCAAACATACAGCAGTGAAGGACAAGATTGACAAGGAACACAAGAAACTCTGGGGTTTAATACACAAGGGGTAATTAGCAAACAAGACACACCTAAGAACAATCAAAGAACTAATCAAAACTATAAAGGACTACAAAAATAGCACACTGGACTGGGAAAAGGAACAGAAACGGGGTAGAAAGCAAACTAAAAGTCCAATTAACAAAACACAAAGCCAGGGAATACATAACAATATATTTTTATGGTACTAAATTAGATTTATGGAATAGTTATGATCCATTTATTACCTGTTAATCACTTTTTAAGCATATACCAGAAAATGAAACTTATACTGTCAGAAATCTCAAATTCTTTGGAGCACAGACTTAAGTTTGGTCTCTTTTTAAAGACAATTGGCAGATTACTGTTGAATTAAAAAAAAAAAAAAAGTAAAAGTAAAAGTGAAACAAAAAAAAGTAAAAAGTTTGTTTTTTATGAAAATTCATAAAAATATTGATATGAAATGTGTATATTTTCCAAAACACGTTTTACTCTAAAACTGTGAGAAAATCAAATCCCCAAATCTAAGCAAGTTGTATTCCAAATTGGACATTGATATCTAAAAAAGATTGTTTGGGTGCAGTACCAAACGTTACCACTAGATGAAATTCGATTCCCATTAGTTTCCAAAGGCCATTTTTGACTGTGAACAGTAAAAGTGTGATTTTTTTTTTTTTTTTCAGGACCATTTTAAACTTTTGGAATCCTGTCTATGATTTTTTTTTTCACATAGCCATGTTGTTAATTGTTACCAAGTTTCATACCATATCGATAAAGTAAATAATTGTAAAAAAAAAAACGTAAAACAGCACCAGAGAGTTAAGAAAGGAATTGTAGGAACCAGTATATATACTTGGGGTGGTGTGTTCTCTAAGTTAATAACTTTGTATTCATGTGGAGTGCTTTGTGTGTGTACATGCTTGAAGGCCATGAGCACTTGTGCCCATGGCCCTATAATGGTCACAGCATTTTGTGGTGATTGAAGCTCCTGTCTGGCCTGACTTGAACTAAACTTGGACTCTTGTATGAGTGTCTGCAAAACACTTTGAGGTTCCACACTTCTGCCTCTCCTTCTGATTTTAGCCCAATCTGCCAGCTTTTCCTCTGCATCAGCTTTTCACTCTCTTACTGTGGGCGCGAATACCAGCCAGCATCCACAAAGCCAAACACCGGAGCCGCACGCCTGTGGCTTTGAGAAATGCAGGTGTGCTGCCCAGATCTTTAGGGAGATGTTTTCTTTCAACATGGTTCCTCCCAAAAACAGCACATCAGTTGTGGGTAAATATCCTGCTGGTTCAAGCGTACGCCAGCACTTCAAAGCAGCGAGAGCTTCCCGAGAAAAACTTGAGGGGAGCCAGGGGTTAAATCAGTTGGATTGCCGTCTACTTTAATAACTTTCCTTTCCCATAAAGTTGCCTCTGCACTTCAAGCATCAGGAAATTGCTTAAGCCTTAACCTAAATAAACCATAACATTTTTATTCCTCACTGAGGATGTCTTGTTTGGGTTCCGCACAACTTGTTCTGGTTGACCAGTAGTGGGAATTTTTTTGGTCATTGCTGGTCATTGTGGTGTTGCAAATAAGAACAGAATAAAGACTTAATCCAGCCAATCAAATGAATGGTTTTTGTCACCTGAGGGTGATTATGGGATCAGGTTGGCTAAGTTTGAACCCCAGAACAAGGAAGTGTCCACTCAGGCAGAACCACAGACTCCTGCTGGGATCCTAATTTACTCACCAGGGGCGGAATTCATTCCGTCGTCTCTTAATTAAGGCTTGGAGAGAGACAGACGCCAGGGATGATTTCAGATAGTTTTCTAAACTTTTTGTTTAAGAAAATTCCTCCTTTCCTAAAGATAAAGAATACTTCTTAACTCTGGCAAAGCTGTCACTTGGTAGGTACCCTTTCTAAAGATACACCTTTGTACCTTATTTACCCCTAAAGGGTCCATAATAGTACCTTAAAGGTATATTAATATTACTTAATATACTTAAAATTATATATAATATTATTATATTAATACCTTTTGAAAGGTGACCGGCCTAGTGACAACTTTTGTACCATTTTTTTTAAAAGCTAGTTTAAACAATTTATTTAGATTTTAAAAGTGATTAGTTATTTCTTCACAAAACAAGTGCTGATAATGATTCATGATGACCAGTCTTTAGGAAGTTTTTTTTTTTTTTTAATCAAAGGTCAATATGTGCTGTGTTTCCATCATCCCTAAGGCATGTCTGGTCAGCAGTGGATTTGTGATTCTATCCCATATACCTGTATGTGTGTGTCATTAAAATCAGACCACTGTTATTCACACCGTCCTAAGGAGCAGGTGCTTGTGGTTTTTACTTGTATTTGATGACCTGAATCCTGATGTAGACGAGGTCTGTCTGCCCACACAGCTAGTGAAACTCAATCTCAGATAGTTCTTTATTAATGTCACATGAGTCACAGTAGTGACATAGAGTCTCTAAAGTGCATAGCGGGCGTCTGTACAGCATTGAAATGGAATGAAGCTTCCTCACAGTCCTAACATCAGTCATCATGAACAGACGGTCTCTATATCTCACTTTTTTTCCATTGCTGTGTGTTTCTCTTTCTTTAACAAAGTTAAAAATTAATAGGCTCATCAAAATGTATTAGTTTACAAATCTTGCACTGTAGCAAAATTGTTTTGAGGTCATAGTATTGTGCAAGGAACCGTGTGAAAATAAGTCTTTATTAAACAATAATCTGCCCTGGCTCTATGGAAGCTTGTTTCTGCCACTAAATAAAAAAATAAAAAAGGTAATTGTGACCTTTTATCTCACAATTCTGACCTTTTTTTCTTGCAGTTGCAAGTTTGCATCTCACAATTCTCACAATTGCAAGCTATAAAGTCAGAATTGCGAGATATAGTCACAATTCTGACTTTTTTCTCAGAATTGCGAGATAGAAACTCAAGTCAGATTTTTTTCTCAGAATTGTGTTTATATCACAATTCCGAATTTATAACATGCAATTGCAAGTTTATATCTCATAATTCTGACTTTATATCCTGCAATTCTGACTTTATATTACACAATTCTGACTTTATAACTTGCAATTCTGACTTTACAACTTGCAATTCTGACTTTTTAACTCGCAATTCTGACTTTATATCACGCAATTCTGAAGAAAAAAAGCCAGAATGTTGAGATGTAAACTTGCAATTGCGAGAAAAAAAGTTTCCAAATTGTGAGATAAAAAATTGCAATTACCTTTTTTTTATAAGCTTCAGAATTAGAATAACATAGAATAAAAACAGAATAAAAGTTGTTTGTGATTTATTTCAGCTGGAAAATGCAATGAATTGTATGTATAGGTTTGTTTTTGGAGTTTTGTAAAAATGTAGTTTTGGGAACATTTTTCTAATGAGCCTGGGTTGAGGAGGAGGGTTGCAACATGTTTCCAAACACTGTGTAACTCTGAAGGATGTTTTTACAGAGTGAAAATGGCTATGAAAACATTTTCCCATGCAGCATTATAAATGAAAGCAGCAGTAGTTCTTTTTTTTTAAACTGAATCTGTCATTTAATTAACTATGGGAACAGTAAGCGAACATTTCATGTCATTCATAATGTTGAGAATAATGAGTGACAATGAATTGGAATATTTCAGAATGCACCATAATGTGTCTATTGAGTGAGTTTCCCATTTCTGGAAATTTGCTTGGAAGCCATTTCGGAAACCATTATTCCACTTGTGTGTTAAAATACAACAAGATGCTTGTTTTTGTTTTCTTGTGCATAGTTCACACAGTATTACAAGGTATTTTGCATGTACAGATATATGCAATACAAAGTTCACATGCCCCCACAAGGCCTAGGCTGGTGGGAGCATGGGGTTCAGTGCTTCTTTAACTGACTTAACCCTACTGGGACCCAAAGCACGTGATGCATCCTGGGTAATTAAGTTGCAGCCATGAAGAGAGTGCAAGAGATTTCTCAGGTTCAGGTTTCATTATACTATATATCTTCTCACCCCCCTGATCTCTCCAATACATAAGCAAAGCCTCAGTAACACTCAATGCCACAACTGCAAAGTATGTGTACACTAAAGAAAAATGGTTTTAAACATTACCAAATTAGTGTTCTTTGGCTTGTAACAATGGCAGAACCCTTTTTGGTGGACCATCTGAACTCCACAGCAACTTGTTTGCGTGTCACTCATAGCATGTCTGTTTGTGATCCAGGGACAGAGCAAGCTTGAGAGTTGTTCATGCAACCAAACTTGATGTCTGTTTACATTTTAAAGGAACACTCCACTTTTTTTGAAAATAGGCTAATTTTCCATCTCCCCTAGAGTTAAACAGTTGAGTTTTACCGTTTTCGAATCCATTCAGCCGATCTCCGGTTCTGGCGGTACCAATTTTAGCATAGCTTAGCATAGTTCATTGAATCTGATTAGACCGTTAGCATTGCGCTTAAAAATGACCAAAGAGTTTTGATATTTTTCCTATTTAAAACTTGACTCTTCTGTAGTTACATCGTGTACTAAGACCGGCGGAAAATGAAAAGTGTCGATTTTCTAGGCTGATATGGCTAGGAACTATACTCTCATTCAGGCGTAATAATCAAGGAACTTTGCTGCCGTTCCATGGCTGCAGCAGGCGCAATGATATTACGCAGTGCCCGTGAGCCCCTGCTTGCACAGGGAACGTGCCTTGCAACCATGGAGACGTTTGTGAGAGACGCTGCGTAATATCATTGCGCCTGCTGCAGCCATGATACGGCAGCAAAGTTCCTTGATTATTACGCCTGAATGAGAGTATAGTTCCTAGCCATATCAGCCTAGAAAATCACAACTTTTCATTTTCTGTCTGTCTTAGTACACGATTTAACTACAGAAGAGTCAAGTTTTAAATAGGAAAAATATCAAAACTCTTTGGTCATTTTTAAGCGCGATGCTAACGGTCTAATCATATTCAATGAACTATGCTAAGCTATGCTAAAAGTGGTACCGCCAGAACCGGAGATCGGCTGAATGGATTCGAAAATGATAAAACTCAACTGTTTAACTCTAGGGGAGTTGGAAAATTAGCCTATTTTCAAAAAAAGTGGAGTGTTCCTTTAACGCATTTAAGTGACACTTATCGAGAATTATATTGAAATTTTTTTTTCTATCATTATCGATTAAGACGTACCATCCATAAATATCGTTACACTTTTATCGCCCGGGCCTAGACGCTGCTATCACGTCTTATAAATAACTAAGGTGAGACTTACCATAGAGAAACGTCGTACTCCAGTCATGATTGCGAATCAGTTTCTGGTTGATCTACTACTTCAGACGTTTCATCGTCGGACACGGGCTCGAAATGATACGTTAGAATCGATGCTATCTTTTCTGTCCATGCATTGTATACAATGTCATGCGAATTGATAGCTGTTGTTCAGTTATGGCAATGGGCACGTGGTGAATGTAGTAGACCATGTAGATTGAGCCATCTGACCAAACCGAGCAGTGTAAGCTCACGGAAAGGAGGAGTTTAGAGAGACAAAATATACAAAATATACAAAATATAGAGAACTGAGGTGAAATTAAATGTATATTATGAGAAAACAAAATTGTTTTTTTGACCTTGCATGCATGTAAACCTGTTGTAGGAGACTCCCAAAATAATATTAGGTACCTTAAAAAGGAATAATGGGGGCACTGTAATAGTTTATTTTCATTAATATTAGAATATTAGTATATTTATATTATTAATATTAGGATTATTAATATTTTTTGTATGTATTATTTGTTAATATTTTATATTTTTACCCCTCTATCTGCCTGGTCTTATAATATCTTGTGGCCTCTATGTGGGTTTACATTAAAATAAGAACATACTGTGTCATTTAGGTACTTTTATCTTTTATGCTCTAACAACAGTTATTAGCTAAATACTCAAATACCAGCTGACATTGACCATGATATAGATGTAATGAAAACCAAGTTCCAGTGAAATATTTTCACAATCCTCTATGATGCCCATCGTTATGTGTGTATTTTGAGAGGCAGTTTGTCTCTGCAGATGATGAGGTTTTGGGATGTGACAGCAATCTGAAAAACACAACTGAGTTTAGAGTTACAGTGTCTCTTCTATTTTTTTCTATAAAGGCAGTTATGTTTATGAAGGCCAAAATTAGCAAAAATGGACAATTATTTGAGCCCTTTACAATGTTAAAAGGAAAAAGTCATATAAACTAATGGGATAGCTTTAATGTTTTTTGTTTGTTTTTGGTATATGTATGCATAATAATTAAAAAAAATCTAACAATATGGATCATAAATTCAATACATCTGTTACTTAGTGGAGAAAAGAATACTGAGCAGAGCTGCTCACTCTTCTGTTGAACTAAAAAGAGAAAAAGACATGATTGGCAGGAAACCAGTTACAACTTGAAAGTTAAAATTTATAGACATTTTAAGAAAGAAATGATTTAACTATTGAGAGTATGTTTACAGTCTGTGTAATTAGATGGCTGAGCTCCAGAAAATCAGTAATGAGGTTGCTTTGACAGTTACAAATTTGAAAAACAAAAAGGCAGAAAAAAACCCTAAAGTCTAATGCAAAGAACCATTTCAGCATATAAAGGGTTCTTTAAGATGATACGGTTCTAAATAGAACGGTTACTACGTGTAAAGAACCTTTTAAAGAACCATTTTTTTTTAGAGAGTTGCACAATTATTTTATGTTTTCATAGTGTCACTCATTTTATTTGTGCAACTTCTATCTAACAAGTGCTTCTACTTTTTTCTCTTTTATTGTAGATGTGGACCTGTCAGTGTGCAAGCACGCTGGGCCATCATGTTGTACGCGAAGAATGGAAGAGAGCTACAGAGCGGCAGTCCTGAGAGACACCACCCAGAACATCAGATCATACAGCTTTGAGCTGAAATATCTAATTTCTGCACATGCCACCGCCTTCCAGGGTATATGGATGCATGCGTGGATGGATGGTAGAGGGATGAATGGATGATAGATAAGTGAAATGGATGGATAAATCTTGTAGAAGACAGGAATAGATTGATTTATAAATGTCAAGTCACCTTTATTTATATAGTGCTTTTAAACAATACAGATACAGTGATAAAAGGAAAATGATTCAATGATGCAAACAGATGAATTTATATGGATATAGCAACATATGCTTATTGGAAAAAAACTGCCTCCACCCTTCTACGGACACAATGAAGCTTGAGTCGCCTTTGGCTAGTCAGTTTTTATTTTTATTTTACTCGCCAGACTTTGTACATGGAATGCAAGAACAATGCAAATGAAAAAGTTCTACCTAAATATAAAATATAAATTTCAACACTCAAGTAAACAGTCTGTAATAAGCAATAGCACAAATAAACACAATAGAAAAGATGCCAATTAAATAAACAGTTCTTTCAAGGTATTTCATGTAGATCTAACAGTATAGTTAGATGTAGATTAGGTACACAAATTGAATAAAGTAATCAAATGTAAGATAACACTGCATAATCTTCACTTTATAAATAAAATATAGATGAATCCATATTAAAGTTACAAAAGTTATTCAATCAAGAGCATTGAATGATTTTTTGCAGCAAGTCTGTTGTTTGATTAACATTAAAAACACAGGCAGCATCAGGAATATTAGACTGCTGTCACTTTAAGACTAATGCACAGATTCATTATAGTCTTACACACAGTATATTGACATAACTGACTATTTTCTAGGATACTCGCCAGAAGGGCATGTTGACATTTATTTTGTGTGAAATTGTCCATTCAAGCGCGAGATGTGAAAGAGAGCTCAGTTCAGTACTGGCGTGCTGTCAGACGTGGCTGGGCACGTGCTTCGGATGTGGGTGCACACAAAACCTTTCACACAGCAGGCGTGAAATTTTTGTCTCTTCATGCGATTGAATGTTTAAATTGGCAGGGCTTAAAAATGTATGCAAATAATAAAACTTTAATGACGAAGCAGCACTGGTCCAATCTGGATAGACGCTCTTAGCCAAGCAATGGTGCGTAAACCTCATCACGCAATACAATTATAATTATACTTATTTTTTTTGCCTCTAACTCAATTACAGGTGACTGAAATTGTAAAATTTTCTACCCACTGGCTAATAAAAGACATTTTTTTAGTCACCTCTCTTGAAATTTGATTTACTCACAATGTAGAGCAGGGCTATTCAATTACAAATTCAGTTGGGCCAGATTTTCAAACCAAGAAGGTTAGCTGGGCCAGTCATTTTCGCGGCGAAGCAGCTCGTAACGACAAATTTTAAAACCAACACACGGTTTATTCATTGTTTCTCTTTTAACGTTGGTTATGCAAAAGGTTCATACAAAAAAACAATAAAAAAAAAAAAAAAAAAAATTCACCTAGGCTACATATTTGACCTATCTGATCGAAAAGTGCATAAAACAAAATAGTGCGCAGTAGGCAACTAGAAATATTGTTTACTTCTGATAACAAAATAAACATCTTGCACAAATTTGACCCAGGAACATCTCAAAGTGCATAAAATAATGTAGCATTTAACAGTAGTGCACAGTATTCACAACTATAACAACAATGAAGAACATATTTTGGAGCGAATAAAATTAATTGTATCCATAACGCTGTCTATTATCGTTTTGAGCGGCCCACTTAGTTTTGCGCACTCATTACAAAATAACCACATCGGTTTGGCGTTTGGATGTGGTGGTAAAGTAAACGAGTATTTGTCAGTGCAGGCAGAGGTAAACTTACGGTTTTCATCGGCAATTTTAAGTTTCTGGCGGGACCATAGACATAATACTTTATAATATATATATATATATATATATATATATATATATATATATATATATATATATATATATATATATATATATATATATATATATATAATTAGTAAGTATATTAAATTATATTAAATAATTTATAAATAATATATTAATTTATTATGCTTATGGGCGTGACCACGGGCTGGGCCACTCGGAGGTTGCTTCAGGGCCGCCAATTGAATAGCCCTGATGTAGAGTGTTGTCCTCTACATTTGGGTAAAACTCCAAAAATGTACCAATACATAAAATTCACTACAGTTTCCAGCTGAAATGAACACTATTGGCAGTGAAACTCCAAACTCCAACCATTTGTATTCCTTTTCATGCAAAGTATGTTGACGGAGGCAGATTATTGATTAAAAGAGTTTTCTGCACAATACTATGTTTTGACCTCAAAAGCTTTTAACATATAGTGCATAGTAAACTAATACATTTTTACATGTGCAACACATAACCAGCTCCATAAATATGGCTATTCTGATGCAAACTTGTAACTGACCTGGTACAGCATTGTAAAAGTTCATTGATACACGAGTCAAAATAAAAGAGCTCATGAACTGAAAGCTAAAATGGCATCGTCGCTTCAGTATATGTATTTATATCTCCTGTTTGCTTTTGTTAATGTTGTAGGTTAGATTTAGGGTAGGATTTAGTATAGGTGGTATGCTATTTTCAAATGCAATAGAGAATTAATCTTTTAGCACCAATCACCAAACATTTAGTTTCCAAAGTTCCAGCAACCAATGTTATAAAACCTTGCTACATTCATGTTCATCTGTTTTGGATAAAACTGAATGTGCTTTCAGCACCACTTACTGGACATTTTGCTTTGAAATGGTCATAAAATGTGCAAGAAACAATGTAATATTTAACAGAAATGCTGCTACAGACACATTTTTTCCAATGGGCCTGGATTGGGATGGATGGATTGCAAATTTACGGGTTGGCTGTTTCTGTGTACCTGTCTTTGTTGCCCGTAGTTTTACTTAATTGCTGTAAATGGCATAGTGTTTTTTCTCCCCATGTGGTTTGGCATCCTGTGATTGGTAGATAATCTTTAGAGTTTTATCTTTGGCGTTGGTTGTATGTGAACAGGAAGCCTCTTCTCATCGTCTTGATTAAAGCTCCAGATGTGTCTTTTAGAAAAGTATGAACTAGCTAGCTGCAAACATTCAGAAGCATTTAAAGTCTTAATTATGTTAGATTATGTTCTATGAAGTCTAAGCATATGAGGTTTGGTTGGGTTTTACTGCATTAATTTCTTAGAAGGGGAATTCAGAGTACTTGCCCACACTCTCACGAGTGTCGAACCCAGTGGCCAAACCATAATCGGCAGTGGGGCTTTAAAGAATCTCAGTCATATGCAGCCTTGTGTGTGCTTTGGCAGAGAGCACCGGTTGTTATTAAGGTCTTCTGTCAGTTCATTCATGAGTATCAAGCATTGGTGTGAATGAATGAGCCCTCACATACACTATTTCAGTCCTGCACGCACGATACGCTCATTTTAACACGATCTGCGGCCACAGACCTCCACAGAAATGGACACATACTCTTACACATTCTACATCTCACAAGAAGGCTGCAAACCGCATACATAGTTTTTGGTTATGCTCTTCAATCATCCCTTTGTCTTTCCTTGCCCGTTTTCTTTTGGCAACGAATCCCCAAGACAGCGCAGATTGTTCATTGCATTCCACTGAAGTGTTTTTAACGTTTGTGTCTCGGATGCGGAGATATGCACAGAATGTTTCGCCGTCAACAGGTCACATGCAGTAATCTGGAATGTTCAAACAATGGAGCTGATCGCCATTTACGGCTCCTGATGTGTGTGTGGAGTCTGTGTTTCAAAGACTAGTGAAATCAATAGTCTCTATAGTGATTTATAGATTCTCAACCATTGTTCTTTAGTTTCTACATGGGTCAGGGTTAGTGAGGAAGATTGGTTGTGTCTAACAAACAACAACAATTATTGCATAGACATTCATTCATTCATTCACTTTCAAGAGTTGAACCTTCAAGCTTTTATTTTGGCAGAAAACTGCAGGAAGACCTTTTAAGTTTCAGTGACAACAGGTTTACAAATGCTTCTCATTAGAAATCTAGTGAAATGCTATAAAGTTCTGTCCACAAAAATGTTGGAAATTATGCAAATGTTAAACTTTGCATTCCCAAATTCATGTTAAATTCACAGCACATGTAGAGGGCCTCTGAGAGGCTGAAAACACTGGAATATAAGGTGCTCAGTTCACCCAAAAATTAAAATTCTGAGTCATCACTTACTCTCCCTCATGTTGTTTCAAAGCTCTGTGACTTCTATAAGTAAACTTCTATAAAATCTGCAACTTCTTTAGAAGATTTTTTTTTAAATGTATGTGTTGGCTTGTATAAAGTTAAAGAGATCTTTCACCCAAAAATGAAAATTCTGTCCTCATTTACTCACCCCCATGTTGTTCCAAACCTGTATGAGTTTCTTTCTTCTGCTGAACACAAAAGAAGATATTTTGAAGAATATGGGTAAAAAACAGTTGATTGGCTTCAGTAGTATGGGGGAAAAATACTATAGAATTCAATGGGGCCCTTCAACTGTTTGGTAACTGACCTTACTCAAAATGTCACCTTTTATGTTCAGTAGAAGAAAGAAATTCATACAGGTTTGGAACAACTCGAGGGTAAATGATGACAGAATTTTCATTTTAGGGTGAAGTATCCCTTTAAAGTCAATTGGGTCCAGTCATGCTTGGTCATTCTCAGCATTCTTCAAAATATCTTCTTTTGTTTTCTGCAGAAGAAAAAGTCATACATATTTCTGAAATGACATGAGGGTGAGTAAATAATGACATTTCTCGTTTTTGGGTGAACCATCCCTTTAAGAAGAATGTATAATATGTCCCACATATTTGTAATAATTGTCTCTCACAGTCTCTTGTATTATTTACAGAAACACAAATTCTCACAATGTCTGTTTTGCTGTCTCCATCCTGGATTAATAATTACCCTGTGGCGCACTACAGACATCACATCTGATTACAGACTTAATGTAAAACTTAATTAGAATGATGATTTGAGGTTTTCCATCATTAATATAAGAATATAGTTAGAAGGCATGTGTGTTTGATTAGGTTTCTGTCGGTGTGTGTATGAACCTGTCTCTTCTCATTTGTGTGGGATCTCATATCAGGAAGTTCAGTAGACAGTTGATTCTAATTATCTAGCTTCATCGTGACGGTGGGTGTGTTTATAGTATATTAGTAAAGGATTTAAGGAGTTATTAAGGATAGTTTTTGCTCTGATCATCTCATACTAAGAAAGGAATCACAGAATTAAAGAGATGTTGAGTCACTGTCAGTGAGGAAGAAGTTTAATAGACAAAGGCTTTGTTTGGAATGTTTATTTAATGATCCTGTCTTTGTTTTATTCCTCTCTGCTGAGCTCATTTGGATTCAGAGGCCATGTTTGGAGTGGAATACTGTGTGGTTGCACAAGTTGTACAGTTTTAACATTTGCATATAAATTTCACACATTTTGTCCACTGAATCTTTTTTTTAATTATTTTTTTATTCCCCTAGTTCAAGTGTGTAATATGGTTCATACTGTACAAAAAATAATAATTAATAAAATAAAAATAAAAAAAGGTAATGTCTAGTGGGATACAGAATTCCACACTGTGTACTCTGCTTTTAAAATGCACATTTTGTCAAACTTATTTGGTCATTCTGGTGTTTTATGGTATGGTAGAATGCCATTTTGAACATAGCTAAAGAAAGGGAAACAATGAAGTAAAGGCAGTCCCTGGAGCAGCAGTCTGGCCTCCTCACTTGGGTTCATAATGACAGTGACTAATTGTCTTTCTCCCTGTGGGTAAGTGCACGAGTGAGTGTTTCTATGTCAGTATGTCCTCATTTTTGCCTCAGAGGTTTGAAAAGGTGCAAAATAACAGATGGATGTTGCGTAAAGAATTTAGATAGAGGAGAGGAGAGGAGAGAGGAGGCGAGACATGATGAGAAACGTTAAAAAAAAAAAAAAAAGTAATTTTTACGTTTACGCTCTGGAATGCTGCTCAATGAAAAATAGATGTGTGTGAAATTTCCACAAGTAATTACCTGTAAGACTGAAATCATTTTTGTTTCTTTGTCAACAAATTGCCTGTGAAAACAGGTGCAAGGTTTTGCTGGCTATGTGCCCCATTTTTCCCCTGCTAGTAGATGGCTTAACTACACCATTAAATAAGATTTAAAGGGATAGTCCACCCAAAAATGAAAATTTTGTCATCCGTAAGACTTTTGTTCATCTTCAAAACACAATAAGTAATTTATGTCCCTCCATTGTCACTATGACACTTCAAAAAATTCATAAAGAGATTATAAAACGCATCCACATTGAGCGGTTTTGTCTAAATGAACCTCATCGGTTCTTGCGGAAGCTCAAATGTGCTGTATAACACAAAAGAATGAACCTTATTGGTTCTCGCATGTCAAGCGAACAAGATTCCATTTTCCACAACTGGTGTGTGCGTTGATGAATGTTTGTGTGAATAAAAGCCTAAATTAAATCTGTTCATCATGTACAGCAATCAAGTCTCTTTAGAAAATTTGGACTAAACCACTCAATTCATATGGATTAGTTTTACAATCTTTTTATGAACGTTTTGAAGCGTCAAAGCGGTAGTTGCGTAGCTGTCAATGGAGTGACAGAAATCGCTCAGATTTCATTAAAAATATCTTCACTTACGCGTTTGGAATGACATGAGGGTGAGTAATTAATGACAGAATTTTTATTTTTTGGTGAACTAACCCTTCCATTTTGTTGTGTAGTTAAGGCATCTACTATCAGGGGCAAAAAATGGGCATGTTAGATAGCAAAACCTTGCACCTCTTTTCACTTATCAAACATATCTGATGGCACTCACAGCTTAAAGCATGGGATTTGGGCTTCCAGTGCTTTTAAAAATGTCATAGGATACTAAAGTGTACCGTATTCAAGGAAAGTGCCAGTAAAAACCTCATTACTGCTTAGCACTGACAGCAGACGCCTTCTTGGTGGCATCATGCCAGTTGCGCTCTGGGGAAACCCTTCTCTCTCGCTCACTCTCCTTCAGTCTTTCGTTCTGTCTGGCCTTTATTCTCTCTTTTCCCATTGTTGTAATTCGTCTTTCCCTTGTCTTCATCAGTGATCGCATGACTCTTAAAGTCTCAGAGGAATCCCCCTCCTCTTGTACGTCCTCCTCCCACAGATCATTTGGCCTTTTTGGAGGGTAGATTTATCCATTGACTAATTGAGCTTGCCATGTTACTTCCTTAGCTGGCCCTGAACCACAACTTGTGTCTCCTAAAGTGAAAAATAAAAAGAAAAAGATTGAGAGAGAGAGAGGCAGTTTGGCCTGAACTGACGGGCCGACACAAACCCAAAGCCTGATGTCAGCGGTGAGTGGGCTTGGGACAGGAAGTGATGCTCATACCGTACCTCTGAGCAAATCTAGTGGCTCCAGCCTCACACGCAAGGCACCTGCTATGTCATTCCCATGGTAACAGTGGAATGGATGGATTCTAAACATCCCGGGCGGCCCCTGCTGACCAGCTGTTGTGAGATGGACGCTGGTGTTCAGGGAATGATGCTAGCCTGTTGTTTGCCGTAAAGGACAGAATGAATGCTTTTGTTGTTTAACAAAGGTTAAAGAAAGATTTAGAGTGACCCAGCTGTCTGCGCTCCCCTAAAGACTAAAATGCAGTTTCTCTGGAAATGTCCAACTTCAGATGATGAGAGATTGTGTGGGGCAAAAAACAAAACAAGTCAGTTAAACTTTCTATAGCAATAAAAAGAGCTCAAAAAACTAGTTTAAAGGGTTAGTTCACCCAAAAATGAAGATTCGTTAATTACTCACCCTCATGTCCCTCCAAACCCGTAAGACCTTCGTTCAGCATCGGACCACAAATTAAGATATTTTTGATGAAATCCGTGAGCTATCTGGCCTCCCATAGACTGCAGCACAATTACCACTTTCAAGACTCAGAAAGGTAGTTAAAGGCAGCGCTAAATAGTCCATGTGACTCCAGTGGTTCAACCTTAATGTTATGAAGCAACGAGAACACTTTTTGTGTGAAAAAACAAACAAAAATAAAAGACTTTATTCAACAATTTCTTCTCTTCCTTGTCAGTCTCCTACGCAGTTGACATTGTACACATTGCAGTGCTTCCGTGCTGCTCTTGTGAACAGCGTCAGCCAATACTGAGCTGGTGTTCTGACGTAGAACCCGGAAGCACTGCACTGTGTGTACAATGGGTTTGGAGCGACATCAGGGTGAGTAATTAATGTTAGAATTTTTAATTTTTGGGTGAACTAAGCCATTAAGGTGGTAGTTAAAGGATTAGTTCACTTTCAAATGAAAATTAGCCCAAGCTTTACTCACCCTCAAGCCATCCTAGGTGTAAAAAATATCCATATTTAAAAGTTATGAAGAAAAATATCTAGCTTCTGCCAGATCGCCTTCCATATTCAACGTAAGAAGAAAGTGTAAAACAGTTCACAAAGCATACTGACGCGACACCAGTTTACACTTTCTTTGGAACTTGAATACGGAAGGTGGTCTGGTGGAAGCTAGATATTTTACTTCATAACTTGTTTAAACATGGATATTTGTTTTTTACAAAAACGCATCACTTCGCTTCAGAAGGCCTTTATTGACCTGACTTTCATGCTAGAAATGAAAGCAGTTGTTTGAAAAAGAAGTGGAGTCTATAGAAGTGAAAATGGTTTACATGGAAAACTTTACATGGTTTACATAGGTTATAGCTTGTCATTTATTGACATTTAGATGGTTTTGTATACGAGGTTGATTAACTGGAGAACCAGATGGTGGACCTGCTTTTCGATTTGGTAGATGGTAAAGCTAGTTAGAGGTGGTAGACCATCTGGGACCAGACAAAATCAACTGGTCTATCCACTTAAGACCTTTTTCCAGGCCATCCTAAAAAATAAATAAATAAATAATAATAATAAAATAATAATAATCACTAAGTTTGAACCTTCTGGTGGTAGGTAGTTGATAATGATTTCTAGCTGGTTATTAGCTATTGCAGCAGCTGGAAGTATGTATATGTATATATAAGTGTATATACAAAGGTTTGGGGTTGGTAAGATTTTTTTTTATGTTTTTGAAAGAAGTCCAAGGCTGAATTTAATCAACAACAACAACAATACAGTAAAAAAAGTAATATTGTGAAATATTATTACAATTTAAGTAACTGTTTTCTATTTTAATATATTTAAAAATGTAATTTATTCCTCCGATGAGAAGCTGAATTTTCAGCAGCCATTCCGCCACTCTTCAGTGTCACATGATCCTTCAGAAAACATTTCTTATTATTATCAATGTTGAAAACAGTTGCATGATGCTTATTATTTTTGTGAAAACTGATACATTTTTTTCTGCAATCTGAAAAGAATGTTAAAAAAAACTGCATTTATTTGACATATTTAAAAAAATGTTAAGTGTCTGTGCTGAATAAACATCTTAAAAACGTCTTAATGACCTCAAAATTGAATGGTATATTTTGTGAAGAATACATGAGTGGCCTACAAGAGCTAGGGTGTTGTGTTTGGTTGCCAGGATGTTGCTATGCAATAGATATGGTGTTCTGTCGGTTTGCTTGGGCGTTACATGGTTGTTCTATGTCAAAAGATAAGCTGTGCACCAAAGTTTAACACCTTTTAACATTTTAACAGAATTAGGGCTGTTCAAATCACTAACTCTAAGTATGAGCAATAATAGTAATAGTGATGCTTACCCTAACAAACACCACTAATGAGAGATGTTTGAAAGGCGGAAAAAAAAACAGGAAATAGGAGTACAAGTAGTGTGTAGGCCAGGGGGCGTCTGAGGAGAAAGGGAGTGGTATCATCTCCAGAGTGTCATTGTGGCCACTTTCACACGGCTTTTAGGTTGGCGTCTAGCTGCTTCATGTCTCATTATACACTTCATTACCTCAGACTGAAACGGACAACCAAACACACGATCCAAACCCAATCATGGCTCATATTCTCCACCCTCTCTCATATTCTCTTCCAACATCATTAAGTTGTCCTAAAACTGGGAGGGAGAGACAGAGAAGAGTTGGTTTGATTTCCTGTTGTTCAGTCTTTCCAGCAGCATGGTGAACCTTTCAGGAGAAATAGCTGCCACCAATCATCACAGAACATGTTTGAGATGTCTGAACAGCTGGCACTAGAAGAAAGTGTTCAGTTGGAAGAGAAAAGCATTTTTCATTTCAGAATTAAGGGATCATCAGTCCTCATTAAAGTGTTACATGGTCCTGTTCCCATCTTTCTCTCTCTCTTTTTCCAAGTGTCTGATTTATACTCTTAATCTGGCTGGACTTTTCCCAGACTTTTTATTAGTATTTTATTAGTTGAATTTCTTTGGTTATTGTCTTTTTGTTTTTGAAAGAAGTCTAAGCTCACCAAGGCTGCATTCAAAACACAAATATTGTGAAATATTGTCACAATTTAAGCTGAATTTTCAGCATCATTACTCCAGTCTGCTGATGCTGATTTGCTGCTCAAGTAATATTTCATATTATTACCAATGTTAAAAACAGTTGTGTTGCTTCATATTTTTGTGTGATACAATTTTTCAGGAATAGAAATATGAATAGAAAGTACAAAAGAACCACATTTATTTCAAATAGAAGTGTTTTGTAGCACTTTTGGTGCCACTTTTGATCAATTTAAAGCATCCTTGCTGAATAAAAGTATCACCAAACATTGGGGGTGGGGTGGGGGGGATTACTCGACTTATGTCGACTTGCGCAGTATGTGTACGGTCTTCTGCCGGAAGCTAGTTATTTGAATTTATAAAGATTTAAATATGGATATTTTTCTTTCAAAAAAGCATCACTTCATATCAAAAGGCCTTTATTAACCCCGTGTAGCCGTATGGAATATAATAGACGGACCAATCCCCCCCAGCCAGATGTTTGGTGTGACTAAGACTTTTTTTTTTTTTAAAGAAATTGATACTTTTATTCAGCAAGGATGCATTAAATTGATCAAAAACCATTATAAAGTTTGGAAGAGCTTTGATATTTAAATATATCTCCGATTGTGTTCATCTGAAAGAAGATAGTCATATACAGGATGAACTATCCCTTTAACATCAGTCTACTGTCCACTGCAATCCATTTTACAATTAAATTTGTCCAATGTGGGTTTAATAACTTTGCATTTGTATTACAAATTTTTTTCTCAAGATTAAAGACACACATGCAGATAATTATGGGCAACACAAATACTATGATTCAGTTGTTTTCCAGAAACAATTTGCTTTTGTACAGCAATTTACTGCATTGTTTCTTGACTGCAGAGACTCTTGCATAATTGAGACCCAGTCCAGAAGTGAATGATGATGATTGGAGTGTTCAGAAATATTATCGGTGCAGCGATCAGGAGACGGACGTCACTCACCTTTAACCAGACCGATCACTTAATCTTTTAGAGAGAGCAGTGTTTTCACATGCGCACACACACACTACATCCGGCATCTCAGGAATTGTGTCTTAGTGACTTTTGATATAATGGTGCAGCCATTTTAATTGCGATCTGATGAGAGAGCTGTTGGTGAAACATTCCCCTGCACCCTCCACCTGTTTCCCTTCTGACAGCAAAGACGCTGCTGAGGGGAGGGGATTGGATGTCTGCAGCATTTTAGACAGGTGGTTATGTCTAGTTTGTCTCCTAATGTGGAGCATTAAATGCTGTTGATTTAACCTTCTGTGCTCACATATGTTTGTTTGCAGAGCATTTCTGAACTCGGGGTTCAGAAAAGAATGCCTTTAATTGGCTACTTTTATTAAAAGCAGTTATATGCACAGCCTTTCAACAACATGTAAATTTATTTCATTTATTAAGTGGTTTAAGAAAAAGTTTTTAGAAATATGTGGGATTTACACCATTGAAATACAGTGACACATTATACACAAATGTCAAAAAGAGTCATAACACTAAAATGTTTTGGTTTAGTTTTTTTGTTGTTGTTGTTTTTTGAGAGCGAGAGGAGGAGGAGGAGGAGGAGGAGGAGGAGGAGGGGTTACTATTGTTTGCCAAGGCTGTATTTATCTAAAAAAAACAAAGCAAAAAAACTTTAAAAACCCTCTTTTGTGAGGAACTACTTCCTTCCACCATGGATTCAAATCTGAAGTTGACAGTTTAACAGTTGAGCCCAAGCCTCTGTTACTAATTCTAAAATGTTACTTTAGAACTAGTAATGAAGGAACGTTGAGTCGCTTCATTGAAACTCATTGTAATATGTAGAGTATTACAGAGATGTTCACGAGTCTTTTATCTGGAGTCTGAGTCAAGTCTGAAGTCTTTAAACTGGAGTCCGAGTCAAGTCTGGAGTCTTTTGTCACAAGTCAAGTCTTGAGTCATTAAAAAAAAAAAAAAAAAATTCTCATAATCAAATCCTCTATTTTATCATAGTTGTATAGACAAAATGATATGATCTTTCTATAATCTGTTTTATTTGAAATTAAGGTCCTATGATGTAAGGGATAATGTACATCCAGTTTGTTTCTTTATAATCCATTACAATGTACAAAACAGTCGTCCTGGCAACACGAGTAGTCATTTTCAATACAGTCGCAAAACAGACACAAGATGGCGCCAGTGAGTCAATGTTTGTTATACAGCTTCGTCGTTATTGACGACAGTCATTATCAGAAAATATCAAACTTCAGAATGTTTAAGAATGTCAATTGAAAACTCTACACATGCCGATCGTGATACGTTAAAATATGAGCTTTAAGTAATAAATGGATTAACATCTCTATCTCTCTCTTATGGACACACAATAAGAAATAGAAAAGCTGCAAATAATATGAAAAGATTGATAAAACAGTGCTAATGTCTAGATTTTTTTGCTCATATTTTAACAGGCTGGCAGCTACACCACAGTATAATAGCTAGCTGCGTGAGTTAATGTGACTAACCTTTGTGGATGCGATGTCTCATAAAATTTGATGATGTTGTTCCAGTGTCTTTAATTGTTTTACCATGTTCTGTGCATCTGAGCGAGTGCATTACCTGCATCTAGCTGATATTCTTGAATGTTTGAATGTCCGCTGAGGAAAGCGATATCTTTTGTCTTTGTCCTTTTAACATTTAAGACATTCCCACGACAGCGCTAGTCAATGCATGTGTCAGTTGCGTCTTGTAAGATGTTTAAAGTAAAAACAACATCCTTGTTTCCTTGTTTTAGTCCATTTCAATATAAAAGTCTTTGCAACTGATTCACTCATAAAGACAGTCTTTGCTGCCATCCCATGGCTTATTAATGTAACTTTCACTGAAGTCGAAATCACTAATGGACTTTTTCTCAATACCAAAAAATATGGCATATTATTTATATAAAATATTATTTATTGAAAAATACAAATTTAATTAAGAACAATAGTCATTATAACAGTATAAAAAGTAAAATAGAAAATAAACACAAGCAAACAGTTCAGTCAAATGTACAGGATTAAAAAAAAAAAAAAAAAAATATATATATATAAATATAAAATATATAAATAATATATATATATATATATATATATATATATATATATAAATAATATATATATATATATATATATATATATATATATATATATATATATATATATATATATATATAATATTAGAAATAAAATGTAATGAAATCTTGCATCAGTTTAATGAATCCTTGCTTTAAAAAAAAAACAAAACAACATAATGATCCCAAACTTTTGTAAGGTAGTGTACATTTACATGTATTAATTTAGCACATGCTTTTATCCCAAATAAATTAAAAATGACATACAACAAGAAAACCATTTTTTTTTTTTTTTATGTATTTGATTTTTTTCAAGTTGTTCAATTTGATCCAGTTTATTAGACGGCAAAGCAAGGAACGAGAACGGCAAAAGGGGGAATGGGATCTGAAATATTTTGATTGAAACTCTCTTCTGTGTGTGTTAGAACTTAAAGGGATAGTTCACCCAAAAATGAAAATTTGATGTTTATCTGCTTACCCCCAGTGCATCCAAGATGTAGGTGACATTTTTTCTTCAGTCGATCACAAATGATGATTTTTAACTGCAACCGCTGCCCTCTGTCATTCAAATAATTGCAGTAGATGGGAACTTCATATATAAGAGTGAATAAACCTTGCTTAGACAAATCCAAATGAAACCCTGCGGCTCATGACGACACATTAATGTCCTAAGACACGAAACGATCGGTTTGTGTGAGAAATCGAACAGTATTTATATCATTTTTTACCTCTAATACACCACTATGTCCAACTCCGTTCAGCTTCCGGTGAGTGAGGTCTGATCGCGCTCTAACAACGGAAGTGACGGCTCATTGAAGTATATGGGCGAGACATCACTTCCGTCACCAGAACGCGTTTTTTGACCTCACTAACAGGAACAGTTTCATTTGGATTTGTCTAAGCAAGGTTTATTCACTCTTATAGATGAAGTTCCCATCTACTGCAATTATTTGAATGACAGAGGGCAGCGGTTGCAGTTAAAAATCATCATTTGTGATCGACTGAAGAAAAAATGTCACCTACATCTTGGATGCACTGGGGGTAAGCTGATAAACATCAAATTTTCATTTTTGGGTGAACTATCCCTTTAAGTTAACCATTAGTCCAATTAGTGCTTTTTCTGTACCAATGTTTAGTTGTAGCAACAAGCAACAAAAACTGGTAGCAACAAAATCCATTCCCCATTTGTGTGTCAGCGCAGAGCGGACGTTCAATTTATTTCTCCCTCTTGTTAACTGTTTTTGAATCCCAGCATTGCTCTCCATTCTTCAGCTTCTCATGCAGAAGTTGCATGTGGTAATGTGACGCGTTTTCTCATCACAGCTGTTTTAGTCAGAGGACAGGGACGTATGTATTGTCACTAATTAAAGTGGGATTTTATAGCCCCCCTACAGAGGAGATGAACTCATATCTGCGTCTGACCCGTATGAAACACGAGCCCTTGGCTGGATTACGGGGCTTTCTGGGGTGGAAGATGATCGACAGATGATGTACTCTTCATGTCTCGGACCAGCTAGCCCTTCGAACACTCCAAACGCTGACCGCGGTCACTGAGGAATGCAGCATGGCCTTGTGTGTTGGGTCTTGGCTGTGACAAAAGTGGGTCACTGTGGGTTATCAGGTTTTACTGGATCAAACATGTAGATTTACCGTTGAATCCAGTACAAAAATGAGTTCATTAGTTTCTGAATGTTTATTGTTCATAACATCAGGGAATGTTTACCTATCCCAGCAGCAGTAGTTTGAGGTGGAAACACCTTTTATATCTTATCTTTCCACCATCATTTGTTCAGTTTTACTCATCTGACTGAATCCCTTCGCCAGCAGACTGTGCGTTTAGGAAATGAGTCTTGGTCATTAGTTGGATTAGTCATCTCTAAAAGCCTTTAGTAGACCCTCTTAAGAGGCTATATAACATCCAATTATATGGCTGTAAATCTGGCCCCCATCTTGGCTCACTGGCATCGCTGCAACACTGCAGTTGGCCAGCTCACAAACCAGTAACATACAGAGTGTTACTTTCCTCCTGAGCCCAGTGATGGGGATTAATCCTCCTATCATAAACCTTTACTTCTCTCCATTGAGCTCATTTGGATTCAGAGATGTTTGAAATGGAATACTAACGTACTTATTACTTCATGCTGTGTGGTTTACTGCCTACTGTTTAAAAAAGTATTTGTGATAAGTGTTTCAAACTGTGGTTTGCTACTTTTGTCACGTCCAGTTGTTGTCAAATGAAAGAATTGGATTCACAGTCTTCGTTCCTATTGGTAGTCACTGTGCATTTGCAAAAGGTTCAATATTGTTGAACTTTGTTGAATCGCTAATGCTCACAGATTCTAATGTCATGTCATATTACCACCTCCTAATGAAAATTAGTGATTGTTTTGACTTTGCATCTCATTGTCATTTCGAACTTAATGCAATAGAGAGTGGTGCCATTAATCATCTTGGAAATAAATTTGATTATTTTTTAGATTTTTAATAAAAAAATTGTATAAAGATGACTTAACTTTCAGCAGCTGATCAAATAATGAGTTGAGAAAGACTTGATAAAAATTATGGCAGATATTTAGTTTTTCAATGTCTGCTTATTATAACCGAATTTGGGCTTTGGGTATACAGCAGTGTTTCTCAACCCACAAAAGCCAGATAAGCAAGGCTGAAATACCACTTTATTGGCACTTGTTGTAGATTTCCCCTACACACCTGACTTAAGTTTACCTGGGTCGTCTCCTAATTGACGCTTAAATAATTTATACTCCATCGCGTCTCCTAATCGACATCGGCTGAGTCGGTCAGTTGACCAATGTTGGCCCTTGACCCTTTTTGACACTAAACCTGGGAGACGGATTTCAAGTGTCGAAGTTGCAGCGCTGCACAAAAACAGAGACTTCAGTTGTTGTCCTTGAATGCCTTTAATCAAATCACGGCCAAGAGAGTTCTCACCAATCAATCTCAGAGAATCTCTCCAGTCAGAAGAATACAGCAGGTTTTATAGGATTTCAGGTGCATCTCACAGTCACATGATCTATTACTCATAATCATCAGTCTTAATATGATTTGTTCAGATTTGATTGTTTCAAATTTATTCTGCTTTATGGCCGAGTAAATTTAGATTAGAACAACTGAATCACAGAATCATCAAAAATCACTGGGTTAATAGTTCACTGATTACTCAATAGGTCAAAACAATTTTTATAGAATTTTTTATATCTAGAAGGATGCTGTCTAGCCAGCACAGCAAAATGTTCCACTGTTACAACACATAGTGTTTGATTTCTATGGTTTACTAATGTTTTGCGAAGTTACAAAGCAGAATGTGGTGCAAAAGCCTCATCTGTACACTATTTGCATGTGCGTTGGCGGTAACTTTCATGGTTTTGCGGCATAAAATTGTGATCGGGTTCTTGAGATCAGCCAAAATTAAGCCGCAAAGTAAAGTGGCACAGCTCAGCTCTCTTTACTTTGGCTCGGTTCGCTTTTCCACTGCAGTTTAGCACCTCTTCAAAGTGGGTGGGATTATAGACCTATCGTTATAGTTGTGCCGTCTCTACTGCCGTTTGGTTTGGTGTCTTGTATCACAAATCCACACTGGTAGTGATGATTCTCTCTGACCAATCAGTAATCTGCAGTGTTTACACGTCACATTTTAGTATCTGTACGGCTCGCTTGCAACCTCAACCGAGGTGGTACTATTTAAAGTGAGCCATACTGAGCCGTACCGGGCTGTACCATGCAGTGGAAAAACGTCATTAATGACTAACAATCTTTACATGCTATTGGAATTATCGTAAATACGAGTTTCCTAGTTAAAAATGGGACATGAATGCCCTCTCAAGTCGTATTTATCCCTGGGGAACTCTGGGATCATTTTGACACCCAAGTTCCTGAGCTGGGTGTGCCATAAACTTTAAACATGGCAGAGGGAAGAACGATTGCTGCTGTGACTGATATTGTGTCTTGTAGAGCAAATTTACATATAATAATTATTTGAAGCATATTGTATGTTTATACACGACAAAAATAGCCTGTATTTGACTGAAATTCCAGAATCGTCACCAAGCTGACTATCTAGATCAGGGGTCTCAAACTCAAATTAGCGGGGGGCCGTTTCTGTGATTGACACCTTATAGGAGGGCCATATTAACATTCAATCGCAAGAAAGCGCAACATTTCAGAAAATTTACTTTCCTTTGCATTATTTCTCATTTAGGCCTACTTCAAATTTCATTAGGCCTACTAAAAATTGTTATACCTATACTATAAATATTTTATTTACCATACTAAATGTAAACAGCAGTGAATCTCTCATTGTTACAGAGTGTAATATAATTATATAATACTATTACTAATATAATACTACTTATAATACTACTAATATACTAATATAATTTAGCGCTTTGGGTTTAAGAAAAGCGCATTACAAATAAAATGTATTATTATTATTATTATTATTATACTACTAATTTACACAGCTGAGACACAATTGTCCAAGATGCCGTTTGAGCACCGGTAACGTTTAATAGTTGCATCGGATGCGTTTCGGTGGTTTAAATCGACGCTCGTGATTTAAAGTCGAGTGCTTTTACTGTAATTTAGGCAAGCGCGCTCATAATAGAAGCGACGACAGACGCCACTGGAGCGAAAGAGCATTGGAAAGAAGGAGAATGCGGCGCGGATGCTCCTGTGACGCGATATGTGAATGCCCTCATAGAACGGCGACTTTTTCTTTGCATATCAGACAGGTAGCAACTAGTGAATAATAATAATAATAATAATTTAGCGGGCCGGATTATGTTTAATTTTTGAGATCAGTTGCGGGCCGGGTAGAGGGGGAGGGCGGGCCGTAAATGGCCCGCGGGCTGGCAGTTTGAGACCACTGATCTACATAGTGCTGTGAATGTTTATATGGTTGTCAATGAATGGGATGCTAAATATCATTTTGACTTTAATAAGATTTTCCCAGTGAATAGGCAGGAATAAACCTGATTTCCTACATGATTCCTGTTCTTTCTGACAACAAAACACTTGAATACGATGGGCTCGTAATAACGACTTAAGAAGTGGGAAGACATTTCTGATAGCACATGAAAGCAGCAATAGAATATGATTATCGGCCAATGCCGATCAATTGGAGCATCCCTACTTTTTACATATTGCATACTGCAAAAATATTGTTAGCATCATTCCAAACAGTCTTAATTTTAGGGCAAACCGAAAGAAAGAATCAGTAATACAGTATGTATCTCTGCTCTATGAACCAAACAAGCCATGTAAAGCTTTGCAATTTGCCCAGTAATAGTTCTGACAAATCAGATGAACAATGTCTGGCAGTTCTGCTTTAATGGTGAAACACTAATAGAGCAACAAATGGTTTCAGATAGCATTTTCTCAGCTGTCAGATCACTGTTGGTTTCTGTACAGGACATTTAGTTTGCTGTGTGTGCTTGTCTGAGCAATGTCAGCCTTTCGGTGGGTTTCTCAAGGGAGAAACTGTCCTTCTTTCTTTCTTTTTTTTGTCCTATGTTTAAACATTTTGCAGCTCCATATAGATCATCCCTGATTATTCTGGAATTAGTGACTAATTAGTGTCTGTGCATTGTGAAAAGCTTATCTTTAGACATACACACTAGGAAAAAAAAAAATGGTAGAAGCAATTTTCTCTGATCAGTTGCTTATTTCACAAATAATTACAAAGAAACAGCGAGAAGTAGAATAGACTGAAATGGTATTTTCTTGTGAAAGAGAAGAGCTGTGGCATGAGGCCTCAAAGCCAAACACATTCACCTCTCTCAACTCCCTGTATCTTTCTCCGTTTGCTTGTCCACTTCTGGTGTTTTTACGGAGCGTTCATGGCATGAGGCTGCCCTCTGAAATGCTGTAACCTTACACTGGCACATTCTGCTTGTGGTTTGCTGCTCTCATTCCAACCATCTCGCCTATACAGACACACATATATATACACACACACACACACACACACACAGGCATGCACATTTACAGTTCATATGCAGTCACGAACACGCAGCGGGACATGGCAAGTGGCCTTTCCATTCCTTACTTTCTCCTTCTACAATACTCTTTCCTTTTTTTCCTAGTGGTTTGCATGTGCTCTGACACTGTAGGCTGTGGTGCCGATATGGGCAAAGTGAGTTTGAATCCCTGACATTTCACAAATCTCCTTCCTGTTTTTTCTTTCTATCACTGACCTCTCTGTAATGTTCTTGTGAAAAAAAAAAAAAAAAAAAAAATGTCATTACAGTCCAGTCAGTGTGGTTCTTCCACAGTTTCAGGAAATCAGTCACACAAATCAGTATATATCTTCACAGGTGTTGAGGCATCTGAAGTCTTCATAAGTGGCTGCATCCAAACTGGAGCTGACATACTCTCTAGTTACTTCGGAATGGGCATCCCAAGATAAAACAGACAGGCAAATGGAAAATAATTAGCCTAGCTGCTGTTTATAACATTATCCATCCAAAGATAATCATGTGCATTTGATCTGATATAACTGGAGTACAAGATTATGAGAAGAGATGCATTATATGAATGCTTGGCAAAAGAGCTGTGTCTTTAAATCTAGATTTAAATTGGGAGATTGAGTCTGATCCCTGAACATTATCAGAAAGGCTGTTCCAGAGTTTAGGAGCTAAATGTGAAAAGGCTCTTCCTCCTTTAGTAGACTTAGATATCCTATCTACAAGTTTCTAACCCTGGGGTTCTAGGTGCAACCAGTTTCTAATCCTAACCCAGTTTTTTGATCTTAAAGAGCGTGAAGGATTGTAGGGTGATAGAAGATTGGTTAAATACACAGGAGCTAAACCATTTAGGGCCTTATAGGTCTGTAGCAATACTTTATATTTGATACGAAACTTAATAGGAAACCAAAATTGGTTTTATATGATCATATTTTCTTGACCTAGTGAGAACTCCAGCAGCTGCATTTTGGACTAACTGTAGCTAGTAATGCATTACAGTAATCTAGTCTAGATGTCATGAATGCATGAACTAACTTTTATGCATCAGAAACAGATAAAGATGTTCTGTAGCTTAGTGATCTTTCTGAGGTGGAAGAAGGATTTTTTTTTTTTTTTTTTAAATATGAAATATGATATTCAAAGGACAAGTTGCTGTCTAATATAACACCCAGGCCTAGAGGATGAAGTAACACTACATCCTTAATCCATAAATGCAAATTGTATTCTAAGAGATTCTATGTACAGGTTTTTGGTCCAATAAGTAATACATCAGTCTTAACAGAAGAAAATTACACGTCATCAAATATTTTATATCACATTCTGCCAACTTGGATAATTTGGAGATTTCATCTGATCGTGTTAAAATATATAACTATCATCGGCATTACAGTGGAAAGTAATTAAATGTTTTCTTATATTACCAAATGGCAGCATATATATTGAAAACAACAGAGGGCCTAGCACAGACGTTATCTCTGATTTTTCCCCATTTAAATATACAAATGGTGATGGTCTGATAAGTACGATCTAAACCAACTTATTGCCTGTCCCTGAATACTAGTGTAATTTTGTAGTCAATCTAAGAGTGTTTTATGATCTAGTAAGGGTGTGACGAGATCTCGTGAGACTAATATGTGACAAGATTTCTCATCGAGGTGAAAAGTAGTCTCGTGATATTGCCATGACAGACTTGTTAGGATGATTAGGAAAGAATATGCCACTGCTACATTTACGCCTTCACTGTCGTTTTGCTTTATATTTAAATAAAAAACATGTAATTCAGTTGGATAACGGTCGCCGCCGCTCCATACAGAGTACGTGCGATCACGAAAGTGAAAGTAAACACAAGCGCGCATTCAAACGCGATGTCAATACCCCACATTTTGAAAGCAGCTCCCTGATGAATGCAAATATTTCTCAATATGAAAGCTATTTTAGGCTGGGCAGTGTAGTTGTAACCATCTCTTAGCTCTGTATCAAAGAAAAAATTGGTCTTATTTGCACTTTGAATGTTGAGAGAGGGCGATTATGGTTGCACTTAATGTAAAGTGTTACCATACAAATGAATAACAGTTTTCTCTTAATCTTATTAAGCACAAACAATAAGGTTTCATTTGTTAACATTAGTTAATGCACTGTAAACTATGAACTAACAATGAATGACTATTTTTATTAACTAACATAAACAAAGATTAATAAATACTGTAGCAAATATATTGCTCATTGTTAGTTGATGTTGGTTAATACATTAATGTTAATAAATCAGACCTTATTGTAAAGTGTTAACATTTTTATTTATACTGTTTTATTTCTATGATCAGTTTGTGGAAAGAGTTCAGTTAGGAGGTCAAAAGTTGTAGAAGCTCATAAATCATGTACAGTAAGGTCTGAAGAGACTGAAATCACACAGAAGAGAAGTCAGTCAGTTGAGTTAGTGGCAAAACCTTTTACAGTGCTTGAGTATTGTTGTCTTTTACTGCATAAAGTAGAACTGAAATGGCTTTCATTACAAGATGATTAGTTAAAACGTTTCAAATACACGTGCAGAATATTTTTTCTTTTCATGTATTTCGCCATTGAGGATTTCTTAAAAATCTTGTCTCGTCTTGTGAACTCAATCTCGAGTCTCATCTCATCTTGTGAGCTACCTGTCTCGTCACACCCCTAATCTATAGTGTTGAACGCAGCACTAAGATCAAGTAAAACTAGTATTGAGATACAGCCTAGGTCAGAAGCTAAAAGTAAGTCATTTATAATTTTAAGGATTGCAGTTTCTGTGCTATGATGTGGCCTGAATCCTGACTGAAATTTTTGAATTTTTGAATTTATATATATATATATATATATATACAGCTATGGAAAAAATTAAGAGACCACTCCAAGTTCAGAAATCAATGTTAAGTGGTCTTTTAATTTTTTCCATAGCTGTATATATATATATATATATAAAAACATCTTGAGCATATAGGGTGTATAGTATAGTTGTAAGATTCAAAACCCTATCTGCTCAAGATGTTTGCCAGGCTCCGGGTTTCTTCTGATTGGGCCATTGTTTTAATACTAAAGTTACAAAAGTTTCATTTTTTAACATGATATCTTTATAATTTAACGTTCATGGTATAAAATTCTGAAACAGCAAAATATGATGCAGCATAAAGAGGTCTGTATGACATGCATAGACCTACAATTAAAAAAACAGAGAGTGCAGACAGAGTGCCAGAACACTAAGTGTGAACGGCCCCTTATGGGGGGCAGTGTGTTCGAACACAGCTGTTGTGATTTGGGGGAGTTTAGTTGTTGTCCTGGTCCATTGTGATGGCACTGATGGAAGCCTCCGCAGCTTATGGAGTGAAATGGAGAGCTGTGCTTCTGTGTGTGTGCGCGAGTGTGTATATATGTATGTCTGTTGACCGGTCTCAGTTTCGGTCCAGTTGCCGCTGTTCCTCCATCCCCTAACATGCCTTCAGTCTGACATCAGTGGCCTTAGAGAGAACGGCACCCTGGGTACAGCCTGTGTGTGTGTGTGTGTGTGTGGTCATGCTCGACTACAGCGCAGCTGAATAGACAGGCAGCTCCTGCATTAACAAACCACTGACCAAACACAAGTCTAGGCACGTGTGTTTTTGTGTATATGAGAGAGAGAGGGCACAGAAAAACCACAGAATAGAGCTACAGAATTCTTTTGCCTCTTTTGTCCATCCTTCCTGTGACTCAAAAGTTTTCTGACTGGTTGAAAAGAAGTAGTTCAAACAAAAATGAAAATTGTTGTCATTTGCTCACTCTCATTTTGTTTTAAGTCGCCATGGAATCAAACTAACTCTATACCTATATGATATTTTGTGTTATATGTTATTAACCCTATATGTTATATATAGCCCTATGTTGTTGTTTTTTTCTAAATGTATATTCTAGATCTTATTGTGAGCAGTCAATTCTTGCATATGTTTCATTTTTTACAAAATGTTTTGACCTTGTTTAATCAAAATGTCATAACTGGATCTTCTGGACCACCCTGTAAAAACTTGTTTTTTTTTTAAAACACGTCATTTTTTTCTTTTTAATCTGTTACACTCGGATGTATGTCGCAATATGGAAAATATGATCTGTCTCTGCTTCTGTTTCATCTTTAAACTTTCTTCTGTGGAACAGAATGTTAGACAGGATGTTCATGCTGCTCTTTCCATACAATGAAAGTAAATTGGCACAGGGTCTGTCAAGCTCCAAAAATGACACAAAAGAACCATAAAAGTAGTCTATATGACTTGTGTGCTATATTCCATGTTTTCTGAAGCTGTACAATAGCTTTGTGTGAGAAACCGATTGCAATGGAAGTCTGACAGTCTTGCTTTGTAAATCTTGCTTGTAAATCTTGCTTGTAAATCAGCCATGGTCACCATCCACTTTCATTGTATGTAAAAGAGCAGTTTAGCCTTGGACGCTCTGCTATAAATATCTCCTTTTGTGTTCCACAGATGAAAGTCATGGGTTTCAAAAAAACACAAAGGTGAGAAAGTGATGACAGAATTTTAATGAAATATTCTTTTAAAAGGACGAGACCAATCTAATGGTTTGTTGGTTGATTTTTTTTTTTTTTTTTTTTTAACAAAGTGAACTTTTAAGTGAACAAATCAGTCTTGTTCATTCCCATGCTCTGACTCATGTTTTAAGGAAAAAAATATCAAATAGGTGTGCACATCCAAACCAAACTTGGGTACTGGTGCTGGACAAAAAGTATTTATGTTTTTGGACAGTGAAGACCTAATTGGTTTTTCTAATAAAGTTTGGAGCTTTACTTTTGACATTTTACATTGAATTCCTTTATTGTTTTTAAAATTAATTTTTATTTATTTATGTATTTTTACTTTTTGTGACTGTTTTCCTGCCAGACTGACTATCAAGTGTGTGTTGTGTATGTATGTGTGTGTGTGTGTGTGTGTGTGTGTGTGTATGTATGTATGTGTGTGTGTGTGTGCAAAATCCATATAAAGTGCAAAACTTCAATATATGCTCATGTTAAAAATTCAAGTTTGATTTTTTTTTTGAGTGTCTAACATTTAAGTAACTATTACGCACATGATGCCCAAATGATCTCCTGACTATAGTATGATTATGAGACTGAAGGACATTTATTCAGATGGTCATTGTCACTTTTTCTATAGATTAATTAAAGTTGAGCCCAGCACTTGACAAAATGGAGGAGAAAATTATAGGTTCTCAACTCTGGCCCTCGAGGTCCACTTTCCTCCAGAGTTTAGCTCCAACCTTGATCAAACTTACCTTCCTATAACTTTCTAGTAATCCCAAAGACCTTGGTTAGCTGGGTTAGGTGTGTTTGATTAGGTTTGGAGCTAAACTCTGCAGGAAAAATGGACCTTGAGGGCCACATTTGAGAACCCCTGCTTAAATCAATAGTTCCGCAAATGCTCAACCAATAGAATGACATTGAGGCAGATCTATTCATTTGTCTAACCAATGGTTAGAAATGGCAAACTTCACCTTTAAAGCTGTTAGATGAATAACAAATGTTCTCTCTTCAGATGTTTCTTGTGTTTTTTTTTTTTTTTTTAATTGAGAATGTGTGTGTGTGAGCATGTTCTTATTTTGAGATTTTTGTCTTATTTTTACACTAATTTAAATCTTAACTTGTCTCTCTTTTTCTCTTTCAGATACGTTCCAGTCTCTAATATCATTCTCTCAGAATCACCTGACCTCTCTATTCGAGACCGCATACACTTCCCTCATGTCGTCCATCTCCCCTCACATCGTCTGCCTCTTTACTGACCTATCTCGCTTCCTCCAAGGCACCGGCAACGTCTCTGTCGAAACCGCCGTGCACTGTTTCTTCGACAGTCTCTTCCCGTTGGTCCACACTCATATTGTCAATCCCGGCATGGCCGGGAGCGTCGGCGGAGATACGTCTGACGGCAACCAGCTCGGCGACTGTCTCCGCATGACGAGGCAGGACGTTAACCCCTTTGGGCCACACCCAAAAGCGATGGCAAAGTCACTTGCGGATGCATTGCGGGCAGGGCGGGTGCTCAGCTTGGCGCTCGGTGTAGGGTCAGAGGTGATGAACATTACGGACACGGCGGAGTTATCAAAAGAGTGCACGCGTGCACTGGTGCGCATGCATTACTGCTCTCATTGCCGTGGGCTCACCCTGATCCGGGCATGCAGCGGCTACTGCCTCAACGTCATGCGTGGGTGCTTGGCCAGCCTCTCAGAGCTACACAACCCATGGAGACAGTATGTCACCGTGCTGCAGGATCTCACACACATGGTCGCTGGAGCGCACAACCTGGAGCTCGCTTTGCTGGGGATCAGAGGTCAAGTTGAGGAGGCCATTCTCTATGCTCAACTCCACGGGCAGAGGCTAACTGCCACGGTGGGTATCAGTGTGCATAGTTAAACTTGTATGCTGTAAAAGGGCTGTGAGAATGGAATTTTCGTTTCGTGCTTCCAAAGATTATGAAAACAAGATCAAGGAAAAGCGATTATTGTGCCGCTTTTCCGTCTAGCGAACCTACTTTTCCTTCAGAGCACTGCACTTCATTGTTCATACATTATTTGCTCATTATTATTGTATTCACAAGTTCGCACTTACATATAATCAGAAAGCACAAAGAGTATGCTTATTTGGCATACTGTCCAAGGAAGGAGGGCTCTGAGCCCGGAATTTAGCCCGAACCCAGAGTACTCCCCCATCCCTGGCTGGGATAGTAATAATTGAGAGAGAGGAGTTGGGGTGGTGAACGGATGCTGGAAAAACTGTTGTGGAACAGAGGTAATTCGGCTGTATATATACCTACTATTAGTGAATCATTATCTGAACGTGCTCCTCTGGTGGTGTTAATCAAATGTCAGGTGTTGTCCTGAACGTTGTTAATAAAACATCATATGTTATGTGCTTTGAGACGTGAAGTAATTTAACGCCGTGTCTCGTGTACTTTGCAGGCTTTGGCTGTGCACGTTCTTGTGTTTTGGAGGAGGCATGGCTTTTGAGATGCTCTGAAGGGAGGGTGGGATCTTTTGCTTTCAAAACTATCTTGTTATTTCTAGCCTCTCTGAAACTGCCTACCCTACCTTTAACATATTTAATTATTGCAGGTTTGCATAATATTCTGAGTTTGCATTTTACTTTTTATTCATTCTGAGGAATACTGAATCTGTTTTATGCAAGTTAAGCCACGTTTCCACCACAGGAACTTTTCCCAGGGACTGGGGACTTTAGGGTGGTGTTCGGTGTGTTTCAACTGTAGGGACTAGGGACTAAATGATGTTCAGGGTAAAAATGTTCCCCTCAGAAAGTCCCTGATCTCGAGGTAGTACTTTTTCAAAATTCAGGAGTACGAAATCCAGCGGGAACTGGAAAGTTGTGCGCAGTCCTACTTCACTGGACTTAAAGGATTAGTTCACTTTTAAAATAAAAATTTCCTGATAATTTACTCACCCCCATGTCATGCAAGATGTCCATGTCTTTTTTTCTTCAGTTGAAAAGAAATTCAAGTTTTTGATGAAAACATTCCGGGATTTTTCTCCTTATAGTAGACTTCAATGGGCACCAAACAGTTGAAGGTCAAAATTAGTTTCAGTGCAGCTTCAAATTGCTCAACACGATCCCAGATCCCAGAGAGATAAGGGTCTTATCTAGTGAAACCATTGCTCATTTTCTGAAAAAAATTGAAAATTATATAAGTTTTAATCTTAAATGCTTATCTTGAACTAGCTCTCTTCTTCTTCTCCTCTATTTGAATTCCAGCAGTGTAGACACTGCTAAGTGTATTACTGCCCTCCAGAGGCCAAAGTTTGAACTAATTGTTATATACTATTGAACTAGCATATTGCATTTAAAAATTAGTTCAAACTTTGACCCGTGGAGGGCAGTAATACACTTAGCAGAGTCTACACTGCTGAAATTCAAATGAAGAAGAAGAGAGCTAGTTCAAGACGAGCATTTCTGGTTAAAACTTCAATTTTTTTCAGAAAATGAGCGATGGTTTCACTAGATAAGACCCTTATTTTTCATCTGGGATCGTGTTGAACAATTTGAAGCTGCAGTGAAACTAATTTTGACCTTCAACTGTTTGGTGCCGATTCAAGTCCACTATATGGAAAAAAATCCTGGAATGTTTTCATCAAAAACTTCAATTTCATTTCGACTGAAGAAAGAAAGACATCTTGTATGAAATGGGGGTGAGTAAATTATCAGGAAAAGTTAATTTAAAAGTGAACTAATCCTTTAATCTTCACGGTACTTCAGACCACGACAGAAACGCCGACAGTTACAGTTCTAGGGAAAAAAAGTTCCTGGGACAAATTGTTCTAGGTAATTTCAGTGGAAACATGGCTTAAGTTGTACTTTTTCAAAGTTCAGGAACTTTTGTGGGTGGGACTTGGGTGCTGAATATGCTGATTGGTTGAGTTCACGCAGCATTTTGATTGGTTGACTCCAACATTTTATTTCAACCACCATTTTTAAAATTCTTTTGCGGTGCATGCACTAAGAGTAGTTTGCTGTTCGCATCAACAATGGAGTTTAAAAAAATATGCCTAATGATGGAGGTTCAGGCTTTATTAAGATTATAGTGACTCAGATATTTTGTTGTAAACAAATCATTACTTGAAAAAAGTAATCTGATTACATAACTCGTGTTACTTGTAATGCGTTACCCCCAACACTTGCTTGTAAGGCTGTTGTAGTTCATCTTAGCAAGAATATTTGCAGAAAATCTGAAAGCTTATGGAAATCCAGAAAGGTCAGGCAAGTTCACTACTTCTGTGAGATTCTTCTGGTGCCGTGTGTCCGAACAATGTGTCTCTTAGTCTGCTGTTATCATGTACTGTCTGAATGAGGGTTTGGAAACGGGAACTTTTGGCAGAATTTTGTTTGTACATTTATCACTGACATACACACATGCTCTTAGCTTTAAACTCTAAGTCCATTTATCACACGCTAAGTCAAACTAACATTTACTCACACTTCAAAGCCACTTCATGGGATTGGAAAGACCTGGACAAAGTGAACCCAGGTCACTTTATTTTGAAATGCTTTTAAATGTGACACTCCATTAGAATACTGGCATTATACTCTCTGCCAGTGTGTTTATTTTGAAGATGTTAAAGATTGATTTGCTTTAAGGGCAGAATGTGATTGCTTAACCAAATTGTGATGATGGCTTTGGCTATGTTTGAAATGGAATACTAACTTTTTGTGCAGCATTTATGTTGTCTGCTATTTATTTTCCAAAACTTGAAACTGTATGAAATACGCAATGATATAAACAATAGTACGGTACATTGTTAGTGCATTGCATGTTTTAATTCAGTGGCATAGAAAATCTGGAAATAAACAGTGACACTTTTTGCAGTCCAATCAAACAATATGTCTAGAAAGAGATGTTTCAAAATCACAGCTGACATAACTTCATGTTCATTTGTCATACTAAAAGGTCAAGTTGAGTGCATTGCATTGTGGCATACAGTTCCCAATTGTCATCTTCTAGATAATTGCATTTCCGGTTATCCTTCCGCAGCAGTGTTTGCTAAAAACGTATAGGCTAGTAAATGGTGAGGGATATGCTAGTAGGCTAATTAGTTGGTATTATTCTAATCTCATGTAGCAGGCTTACTGATAATTTGAAGGTTTAATTTAATATGAAATTGACTTATAATGCATTGATTATTAAGTAAAAACAGTCATATTCTGAAAATATTATTACAATTTAAAATAATTGTTTTCTATTTTAATATGTAATTTATTTCTGTGATGCAAAGCTGAATTTTCAGCATCATTACTCCAGTCTTAAGTGTCACATGATCCTTCAGAAATTATTCTTTTGTTAAATATCTTTTGTTCAATTTAATAATTTATATTTTTAAAAATTCTTTCTGACCCTAAACTTTTGAGTGGTAATGTACATCATAAAGGGATTTTGTAGTCTTTCTAATCAGGCACTGAATGGATTCTTTCAGCTAGTAAAATTTCTTTTGGGATTCCAAATTCTGTGGTGGATAGAATCCTGCATTAAACTATGGAAAAAGCTCGGAGATTGTTTCTGGCAGGCCATTTCTGTTTTCCTCTGCTGCTGTGTGTAAATCTCCACTGTTTTCTTTACACTAAGCAATGAATTTGAGAGAAAATAGTGAAACCCCACAGGACTACCATCCTGATAACAGACTGTATTACCCACGATCCTCTGCTTGTATTATCTCCTAGTGTTTTTATCTCCTGAATATGCTGTATTTGGTTCTGTTAAAATAATGCACAACATTTTTCCGCCTCTTTAATTTTTGTATTCTCCTTCCAAAGATCATAAACTGTAGATTTCTCTGCTCTCTGCAAATGTGTGTGTGTGAAGCCGAGATGTTATTAGAGGAATTATAGCAATGGTTTGATTTTCACTGGGATACTTTCCCAAACGGATTGTGGTTGGCATGCTGTCCGATCATGTGTGCTGCCTGAGAGGGCATGCTGCGTGTGTAGTGTATGTGTGTGTGTTTTCTGGGATCAGGTTTTAGAGGTCTGTCGAGACACTGTAGGTGCTGACAGCGCTGGCTGCCCTCATGCATGTCTGAAAGAGTTCTATTGACCAGCACTGTATGACTGGGACGAGGGGAGTGAGAGTAAATTGAGAAGTTTTTAAAAGAGGACTGGGGTCTTTTTACATCTCTGTGGTCTTTGTGTGTGTGGTTTTAAATCCCTGACGATCAGGTGTCATACACATGTACCATTAGGTTTAGGTGATGCAGGGCTGTGATACAAGCTGGACTTGGATAATGACGTGTATGTGTGTGTCTTGCATGCAATGCACATTCCTTTCATTGTCTTTTTAAATTCTGGACTGTCAGTGCTGGTTATACAATTAGAGACTCAATTTTCCTCTATTGTTTCTTTTCTTCCCTTTTTCGGGTATAAGAGGTCTTTCATATTTATTCTGGCCAAGATCTGCCTACTTAGACAGTAAGGGGCCATATGACTGACAGGTGAAGTGTCCAACCACTCAATATGCAGTTTTTACATGACACTTAGAGGAGGGTAAGTCTGAAATCGAATATAACCTTAAGACCCAAAGAGTAACATATACAGTAGGTGTGCTCAAGGATATCTTGTTTACTTGCCACTAAATCTTTGTTCACCCCGCAGTGGATTCGGCTGTCAATTGTAAAGCCGCAAGATCCATCTCACCTATAGGAAAGCATCGGCTTTTAAAACAACGAACAAAAAATAATAATTTATAATGCTACTACTACTACTACTACTATTAATAATAATAATAACAAAATAATAAATAAAAATATTTTCTGAAGGATCATGTGACTGTAAAGTAATTTCAGCATGGCCATCACATGAATAAATTAAAATATATTAGATTATATCATTTTAAAATATATTAGATTAAAAAAAAACCCCGTTATTTTAAATTTTAGTGATATTTAATAATTCTTGATAAAATAAATAAATAAATAAATAAATGCAGTCTTGGTGAGCAAAATTAAAAAATATATATCTTTGTTGATATGAACCAAGAATTTTTTATTTTATTTTAAATTATTATATATATATATATATATATATATGTGTATATATATAATATATATATGTGTATATATATATATAATATATATATATATATATATATATATATATATATATATATATATATATATATATATAAATATATAAATAATATAATGTATATATATATGTGTGTATATATATATATATATATATATATATATATATATATATATATATATATATATATATATATATATATATATATATATATATATATTATTAAATTATTTATAAAAATATATTATTAAATTATTTATAAAAATATATTATTTAAACAAAATAAAACAAATGTAAAATAAAAACAAATTAAGATGCTGGAAAACCAAAGAATTTGTGGGACCTGGAGGATTTTTCTGAAGAACATTGGGCAGTTTTACTGCTCAGGAGAAACAAGGGACTCATGACCAACCATCAAAAAACAAACAGTTATGGACTATCCAAGTAATGCCACACAGTATTACAAATCAAGGATATGTAAACTTTTGAATGGGGTCATTTTTATAAATTCAGCTATTTTTTATTTATTTATCTATTTATTTTGTCTTGTGGAATATATGTAAGCATCTTTTATGTAAAATATCTTATTCAGGACAGTACTAAATAAAAAAATAATGTATCTCTCCTATTTAGTTCAAATAAGTATCATTTTGCAGATTCTGCAATATGTAATATATTTATTTATTTATACATAAATTCCTTGCTATAAATGGGAAAAGTTTAAGATCTGGAAAGCTCATTATATTTTGTCTCTACTCCTCACTTTCTCTCATCCCTTGTTCCCAGTCATATTGTCTTTTTAACTCATCCTTAAATTCGTTCTCTTCCCTCTTTCAGTAATTTTCTCCACATTTGCAGGGTTTTCATAGTAATTGTTGTATATTTCAACAGGTTTAAGGTCCATTAATAATTCGACTGCTGAACGGAATGACAGGATTTACACCGCAATGTTATTTCCCAACTGGAGATGGAAAGGAATTGTAGTCGTGAGGTCAGAGTTCACCTGAGGTGTTGTAATGTCTCAGTGTCGCTATAGTGTGGAAGCAGACAGTCTTTCCGTGACCCATATGTGCTGTGTCTAAAAGTGGCTGCTGACAACTATGAGTGCATATCAGACAAAAACGAGAAAAATGTAATAACTCATTATCCGTCGTCCCGAGCAGTTAATGTGCTGCTCTACCTTATTTCCTCCGAGGTTTAACTGAGGGCTCTAATTACAGTCTTACACAGGAATTTTAATAGTAGCTTGTGCTTTTTAGATAATGGAAACAAGGCCCCTGGGATTAGAAAAGATTTCCAAAGCCCAGAACACAGACAGCGATGAGAGAGGGGTCAGTAAAAGAGTCCTGCATCTGTCTCTCTCTCTAATTAACCTAATTGCTTTATTTCTCTTCACTTTTTTTCATTGTATTATTTTTATTTTTAAATTTAGAATTTTGGAAAAATTTGCAAACCTCACAAAATAACAGAACACACATAATCATTATAATACTTATTTTGACCCCTATAAGTACTATATACCACTATACAGGGCCTAAAATACTGTACTCTGTTATTTATAATATTTTGTACTCTGTTCATGGAAAGTGCCTTATCACACTATCTCTCCACAAATTCATCTTTCCGATGAGTGAAAAGTGAGGAATCAATTACCTCACCAAGTTTGTAACCCTCGGCAGAGCTATTTTCCGTTCTGATGCAGAGAATGACTGTAGTGAAAGAGAAAGCCCCCCACTTATGTTTTTTTTTCTCTTATTCTTGTTGCTTTTCAGTCATTACCCTTGCTGAGTGTGCAGTATTCGCCTCTTGGTACCATATAATCATTCCTGTGAACACAAATTTATGAATACAGGAAATTATTATGTGTATTGATGCACTAGGACTTTATGGACTTAAGGTCCATTTGATATGAGTAATTAGGAGGAAATGAGAATCTGTCTAGAAATGTTTGGATTATAAATATGGGAGGAGATATTTTAAGAATCTTTGAATTTAAACATTCAGTTGTGTTTGAGTTTTGGCCAGAAGAGTTTAATACTGGAATAGCTAAATGGGTCTGGAAAGGTGGTGGTTCTGGGATTGGAAGGAAAGATGATCTATCTGGTCAGCTCTGATCCTGATTTATGCAACTCTTCACTGACAACCAGGTCACATGACATTTTATATAAATGCAGTCTTTGTTAATATGTGGCATTAGACCAGTTCTGTTAACTTCCAACAGCCAGGAGAGAAAGTGATCCATATTTCACAGGAACTAAAGCTTAAAATTAGTATATCAGACATAAATGTAGATATTTTAAATTCATGCAAAGTGTGTACATACATTTGATCTATTTTTATTCATCAGGAATGTAATAGAAAATTATATCAGTAAGCACTATATTGACATGAGGATTTCAACTTTAATTTCTTACTTCACTTCACTTCACCCCATTGAAATTATTATAACTTATTTCTAGAAAGCTACTCTATTTTGAAAGCTGCTGAGTCCTGATGGTAAATGTAAGTATGTTTGGTAACTCCCACTGACATTGGATTGATTCAAATTGAACCAGTACAGTATCATAACACTATCCTTCAGATATTGACTTGGATTGTAATGTAACTGGATGAAGATGTTATGACAGAAGAATGACCTTTAGAAGAATTTCCTTTTTTTTCCGTTTTATGCTCATGAACATTTTTTGATAGCTAAACAACAGAGTTCTGTCTGATTTGGTTTCCCAGTGCATCATCTTTCAAAATGTTGTTTACATTGATGTTTTGGAGAGGCAGTAACATTAGAGGTTGGCGACATCCGCTTGCTGGGAAACCAGATTGCAAATCATGTGTGAGTGATTATGAAAAACTGCAAAGAAGCTCAAATATGCTCGTAAACAGAATATTTACAGTTTAGAGTGAAATATGGAGCAGAGAAAAGGAGATCTGAGAGGATAGTAGAGGAGAGGGACGAGACGAGGAAAGTGAGCATAACAGTCGCTGAGTCAGCCAGTCTGGGGTCAGATCCTCAGCACCCTTGTGTTGGTAAAGAGAAGTGCGAGAGAGAGAGGATGATTTAAATCTGGGAAGCTCTTTGAGGCGGAGCATATGTGTCCAGACCACAAACTTGGCTGAGACAGAGGAAAGAGAGATAGAAAACATATAGGAAATGAATACTACCATGCACAGCTTTGAAACGTTCATTGTGACAGACAATGTGTTTGTTGTTTGTTCTTTACAGCTTCCAGTTAGAACTTTCTGCAGTCTTCACATGCAAAACATAAAATGTTGGATGTGCCACAATTTGAGCCTCGGTGCTGATTTTTGTCTCTCTCCCTCTTTTCCTGAGGGTGTTTTGGGTTAGTATTTAATGATCTGGGCTGGTGACTGAAATTAGTGTAGAATAAAATCCAGATGATGCATTTTTTTTTTTTAAATATAGTTTTATTTTAATAACTTATTTTTTTCTTTTCTAAAAAAGCCTAATAATTGAATGTTTCACAACATTTTTTTTTTCTGCTAAAACCATTAATTGTACCAGCTTTTTGGGTGTGATCTGAGATGAATATAAAAAAAATATGATAATTTTTTTCATGTTATTGCTGTTTCTGCATAATATTGAAATGTAGTCTTGGCAAAAACATCTGTCTTTCCTCATTTAAATAGAAAGGAACTGACAAACTTGGCACAACATACTGCTCGAATACTTTTTTCAGTTAGGAAAGGGAAATCAATCTATGAATGCCTTCTTATAGTTGTTTTCACTCATTAAATGTTTGAAAAGTGAAGGTTTAAAGGGGACCAATTATGCCTCTTTTCACAAGATGTAAGATGCTTTAACAGCTCGTGCTTTGGTTGCCGAACAACAACAAAGCTGGAGAATCTCACGCAGCCAAAATGAGGATTGTCAGTAGACTTGTGCCGATATTTGGTAATGCGATAAATCGCGATAATGAATATGCACGATATTGTAATCGTCGGCACTTCAGAATACTGTAAATAATAATTTATTACCAATTATTAATATTTTATAAGGCAATTAAGAATACTTTACCCATCAATCGTATAAAATGCACAACACCGCTGTATTCTGCGTCAAAAGGACACACGCTCAGATGTAAACAATCCCAACGTGCACGAGAAGCACATGGCGGAACCAGTGAAGGAGACGAGCTGAATGAAAGTGTGCGTTCACTCTCTGACAGCAGAGGGCGCTGATGGAACAGCAGCGTGCAGCGGTTACCACGGAAACCGTGCAAACAAAGTAACTGCGCTAGTGAAGTTTTTAAAAATGCTTCAAACAGCCATTCATTTTTTTGTAATCTCAGTGTTGTTCATCACAGCACCAAATACTGAATACTTAAAGACTTAAAAGGATATTTATTTTCAAACCTAGACATTTTTATATTTTAATCTGGACTACAACATGCCCTAATGATTAGAAATGTTCTGATTATTTGTTATTGTTCAGTAAAACATACAGCTTCCTTAGTTAACATGTTAATTCATTATCACTAAACTGACAATAAAAATACTTATAAAGTATTAATTATTACTATTTAATAACATTGCTAAAATCAAAATAACTTATTTAATGGACCTGAGATAAAACTAACAATGATCAGTTGTGTTTCTAAACTAACATTAACAAAAAATAACAAATGTAGCTATTGCTCAATCTTAGTAAATGCATTAAATAGAGTCAAGTGTTGTCTGTTGTTCTTTATAGCCTAATTCTTTTGCATTTTAATCTGTTTGAAAATTTCAGGCAGTTGTTTTTGTTTTATTACAAAAAGAGTTCTTAAACCTGTTAAACTATGACAAAAATGGTTTTGCAATTTATTTTAATATCGTGATAATACCGTATAAATACCGTGATAAAAGCTTAATCAATTAATCGCAACATGAAAATTTGATACCGTCACATGCCTAATTGTCGGTAACGGTGTTCAGCCTTACATTGTTCAAACCTGAGTCGGACACTGGAGAGACTCAGGAAGAAGTTTTAGA